>NW_008684195.1:0-2823 GCF_000695815.1 Acanthisitta chloris
AGAAGATTTGCCTGTGAGATCTATGAAAAACCAGAACATTAGAACCAAGACCAGAGGAATGAAATGTGGAACAGCCACTGTGGAACAGGCTGAGCCAGGACTCAACCCAGCCCTGGGTATCTTCTCTTCAGCAATGTGTCCAACATATCACTCAGGCTTTGCCCTCAGCAGTCCACTGTGCACGACCAGCACTGCCTTCTGCAGGTGGCAGCACAAGAGGAACAGCAGCTGAGCTCCTCACACAGTGCTGAGGGACAGCAGGGACAGGGAGCTCTGTGGGCTGTGTCTGTCCCCACTCTTTGTACCTGAGAACTCGCTAAATGTTCCCCATGTCCCTCCCATGGCCTGGGGCCACTTCCCTGCAGGTGTCCCAGTTGTCCCAGGGGCAGCAGGATGAGGAGCCACAGCAAAGCCATCGCTGCCAGCAGAGTGTCAGTGCCAGGGCTGAGGTGTCACCTCCAGTGACACACTGCCCACAGACCTCGTGGAGCCCTTGGGGCGCTGATGGCACAGAGGGGCTGTGCCATGTGCAGGGAGAGGGGCAGCATGGAGCCATAGAGCCATGGATTAGTTGGGGTTGGAGGGGACTTTGAGACCACCCAGTGCCACCTCTGCCATGGGCAGGGAGACCTTCCACTAGCCCAGGTTGCTCCAAGCCCTGTCCTGCCTGGCTTGGGACTGGTGGCAATTCACAGAACTGGTGGCACTTCAAAGTGTCTGTGGCATCTCAAAATTAAATACAGAGTGAGATGTGTCCATAAAATAATTGTGTATGTATTTATTTGTATATGTATTTGTATATTTGTATTGTGTGTACAATTGTGTTTGTGTGCCTTTTGTAATTGTTTCTAGAGAATGTCTAAATGGCCTTGGTGATTTTGCATCTGGTTACATTTCCTCTCTTTGGACTTTCCAGAATTACCATTTCCAGATAGTCTCACGACTTATTCTCTACAGGCTACCAGAAATTATACATTAATCAACAAACATTACAATTTCTAAGAACAATATCTTAAGCCATTTCCAATCCAGTGGTAAATCTCATGAAATCCATAGCTGATGTATTATTCTATTGGAATTCTATTTCCAAAGCAATTTCACTATTGCTTTCTTAACACATTTGAGCCCAATGATTGCTACAATTATCATGATAGATAGCAAAATTAATCCTTCTTACAGAGTGGCAAGTCATCCCTTTAAAGACCATCCTCCTGTTCATTCTGTTCAGTCACATATTTTATGCAGCTGCCCTTACAGCATTGCTGCACTCAGCAGCTGCTTGTTTCATGAGCTTAGTTGTTTTTCTGAATCTTCTGTCCCATTCAGGATATGTATACAGCAATGTCTCTGCAGGGCCCATGGAGCCAAAGGGCCATGATGGCACTGCAGGGCCCCATGGAACAAGGGAAACTCTCTGTCACTGCAGGGTCAAAGGATAATTGTGACACCCATGGGGGCCCCATGGTGCCCAGGGGCCATTGTGACACTGGGGGGACTCATGGAAACAGGGGGACTCTGTGACACTGACAGTACTGACGGTGCCAAGGGCCTGTTGCGATGCTGCAGGGACAGATGAAACCAAGGGAACCCCTTGACATTTGACTTATGGTGCCCAGAGACCATTGGGACACTTGTGGGGGCTAACAGAACTCAGGGGTCACTGTGGCACTTTGGGGTCTCATGGAACCATGTGGCCATTGTGACACAGCGTGGACTCCTGATGACCAGGGACCATTGTGACCCTGCAGGGCCCATGGAACCAAGAGCAGCCAGTGACACTGCAGGGTCCTTATACAGCAAAGAGGTCATTGTGTCACTGTGGTGCCTCATAGTGCACAGTAGATATTTCTGGACTCTGTTTCTCCCTCTCCCCTCCCAGAGGAGGTTGCAGGGGTTGCACATTTATGTGACCTTTGTCACTGCTCACCCTGACATCCCACTGCCCCAGAGACAGCCCTGAGCCCCCCATGAGGGATAGGACCTGCTGCCCCAGGGCCTGGGGGTCAGGGCTTGGCCCTTCTGCTGCCTCAAACCAACCCAGGGTGTTCTCAGCATTCCAGGTGCTGCTCAGTGCCTTTGGCTCCTGCACTCATGGGCCCAGTGACCTGCTCTAAGGAGTCCCTGGAGAGGCTTTGTCAGGAACTGCCCTCAGTGGGGCCATTAATGCTTCAAGGGACTTTGGCTATGGCTTCTGAGGTGTGAGGAGTTTCTTCAATCTTCCCTTAGTACCTGAGGATTGTGGACTGAGCCCCAAATACACCTTGGGACTCATTCAAATACAAAAGCCTCAGGAGCTATTTCTCTACTATTAAATGGCTCCAAGTCTTCAAGGCTGTACAGCTAACTGCAGTTGGTTTGTAGTGCTGTTAAGAAGGAAGATTTCAAAGCTCACCTCATGAATTATTATATTTTTAATGAAAGGGAATGAAATACTATTTTTCATTCCAGAGAAGAGGTGATAAAAAACAAGACCTGAACACCTCTCTAGCCCCAGGACTACAAACCCAGCCTGAAATGCCTTGATGCACTCAGCTGAAGACATCCTTCCCAGCCTGGAGTTATTAGATCCTTTGCTGCCACCTTCCTGGTGTCCTGTGTGATGATGGGACAAGAAAAGGGGATTCTCACACACTATTCTTCTTCTCCTAGGAGAAGGGTCACTGCTGGACAGAAGTGTCTCTTCAGGAGTGAGAGAGAGATCAGTGATTGCTTCAATTGTGTGTCAGAAGGTTCTCCTGGAGCCCCAGGGACACCTGGAGGGAGCCCCAAGGGGCAGAGCAAGTGCTGCCTTGGGCTGTCCCTGTGCTGCTGAGCTGGGCACAG
>NW_008684196.1:0-20831 GCF_000695815.1 Acanthisitta chloris
AGTCCCAGTGTGATAGGAGAGAGGTAAAAGTGCTGGACCTGAAGCTTCTACATGAGGGATTCAACTGAATGTGTGGTAGTGAAGACCAGTTTTGCAGTACTACCTATATCTGGCAGTAGTAGAGGATTTTCTCACTGCTAGGCAGGATCAGAGCAACATTAAACAGATAGAAATTTTATGTACTGTGGATTTAATTCGAGGTGGCTAGGCTTATTGGACTAGGAAACTCATGCACACAGCTTATATGAGTGAGAGGGGTTGGAATATTTCCTCTGATGTGCCTAGCCGAGTAGTCTATCTTCCTGTGCTTACACGACTAGTCTCATAGCCAGACAACCACTGCCCTGATTGCATTAGCAAGTAATCTGTATAATTAAAACAGGTCAATAAATAGCTTGGTTCCTTTCAAGGTCGAGATAAGAAGCTCCTGCCTCTTGCCTGGTCAGCAGTCCTCAAAGAAACTGGAAAAGCTATCTTAGAGTGTAAGAGTATCTTATTCTTAGCAGGATGTTTGCCTTATTCCAGTAGGCACCTTTGTGACTGTTTTGGGAAACAGCTTTTTTGTGCCACATGATCTTGGAGGTTTTTTCTAAACTGATAACACAGCTGTGTGGGCAGGATGCCATTGTCTAAACTGTTATCAGGAGTAGTGCTTATACCTCTTAGTTTGTTACAGAGTCTCTTACTATGGCAAAAATGTGCATGTCTAACACTTAAATCCTCTGCACACAAATACCTTGATGCAGAGTACTACTAAGAGCAGAGTGTAGGACAAATTTATACTGGGATACTCAGAGCTAATTTTCACTTGTAATGCCTTTTCCTTGGCCTAGATTATCTACTTTCCTTTGCATATGGTTTATTTGCTCTACATGTCATGTGTTTGTCAAGGGGCTTGAGATACTACAGTCTACATTAAAGCACACTCATACAGCAGGCTGGTGGGAAATAAAAGGTTTGCTTTTGAGGCTAGTGAATGTTTGGTTCCAAAAAGAATGCTTCTCTGACTATCAGTGTTTGGAATTCAACAATGGTTCAATTTCTAGAACCATTAGCTCTTTAAAAATTATGAATATATCTGTAATTAGCCTATAAATAGTTACGCAAATTATATCACAGCAGAACTCACTTTAAGGAAATGAGTTTAAACCTAGTGTGTTGGAAAATAATTTCCTAAGGATGACAGTTAATGGCACTCCTGGATTTAAGGATCAGACTTTACCCATCTACACCTGAGTGTTATTAAGCCTGCCAAAAGTTAATAGTTTTAAACTGCTTGTCTTGCATTTACTTCCCTTGTTCTGCAGCCTAGGTATTGATCTAAATCTTAATCATAATATACCCAGGATGTGTTTTGAACAGCATAGCAGCTTGCTTCTATTCTTAAAATTACTGCAGTTAATAATTTCATTTGTGTTCAGAACTCCAGGTGTCAGACATCACAGCTGAGCTGTTCTCTTTGCATTACTTAAATTCTTAGCTACAGCTGTAAAATTCTGCACTGGCACTTGTACTCTCTTCAGTCACTGTATTGCATCACAGTGATGGCAGGTAAATGGAGCTATTTAGCATGGAAACTTCTCATTCTGTTGATGACTACTGTGACCCTCAGGGCTGCCCTGATGATATAGTCAACATAGCAAAATAGCCAAGGCTTTTGTCAAATTTATTCTTGGTTAGTGTGCATGAAGAATAGACCTTAACTGCTGTGTGCTGTGCTGGTGCAATGGGTGTGCTGTGTTTTGGAGAAACTTTGGGAGTGTGGACTGGATCCGGGTCTGTGGATGGCTAGGCATGCTAATTCCATCTTGTTCTTCTTAAGACCTCTTAAGCTAGAGGCAGAAAGTCTGTTCAAGTGAGCTAGTAGTTCTCTGGCTAGTTTGCTCCTAGTTGAGGGACTGTAGGAGGGGAAATAAGATTTCTGTTTGCTTGGGGCTAAAGTGTGTGAATTTATAGTTCTTTGTTCCTTTCTGGGGCCCTCGGTGCATGGAACTTGAGCAGGAGCAGAATCAGATGTCTATCTCTTTCAATCAAGATTTTTCTGGGTACTAATTGAAGAGTGTGTGTAACAGATACTGTGGCTCCTGCTCTGATTAGTGTCCTTTGACATGCTGGTTGTAGGTAGTCTCAGGGAAAAAAAAAATAAAATCCTGTTGCTCTCAGGGAAAAAAGGCAAGTTATAAATGTCCTACCATGTTCTTCCAGCTCATGTGTTCCCTGCATGTGGGCCACAGATAGCAAATCCATACTGGTACTAAAATAAAAGAGCTTGAGCTCACATAGTTTCTCAGGCTCTCCTATTTTAACCCTTTTCAGCAAATCTGTTATTTAGGTTGTGATCTCTTGTAACTAGAAATGTTGCTGAACTTTGTTTTAATACCTCCTCCTTTGTTTTGTCTGAATGCTGTTTTACAGAAATAATTACTACTAGAGGCAGATGCAAGAACAGTATCTGAAGTCAACAAGCATGTTTCAACTTAAGTTAATTCTAGCCCTTTAGCTGCCTCTTGCACAGTTAAGAAGCTACAAATTAAGCATGTTTTAGAAATTCAGATTTTAATTGTTCAAATGTTAATTTTTTTCCAGATTAGCAGTTTGGTTTTGCTTTTGATGTGATTATTGTAAGTGCACGTAGTTGGCTTATGTTCTGTACTCAAAGTTGAGGCATAGTTCTGGCAGATGCATATTGTTCATTTGGGACTTAAAGCAGGGATCTGGCTATGTACTCTCTCTCATACCTCTTTCTCCTTCAAGTCCCAAAGATACTTGTGAGCGTATGGATTTTGGTTTAGGTTCTTGCATTCTTTTCCTAAAATGTTTCCTTTCAAATCTGACTTCTTTGTGACTTGTAGGCATTCACTTTCATGTCTTCAAGCCTGGTTCCAGATTGGTTTGGAGGTGGTTGTTTTCCAGCTGTTACAAAACTAGCTGCTTTGTCTATAGAGGTGCTGATAAGATACTCTTATTGTTTGACTTTAGATGGTGAGACTGACAACAGGAAGCTTTCAGTGAGGGACTGTTCTGCTTGACATTGTTCTGAGCATTCTTTGCTACACTCTGCATATTGAAAGATCAAAAATATTTAATGAACTTCTCTGCAGTTCAGTTCCCTGGACTGACTACAGAACAAAAAAATGGAATGCAGCAGATGTTATTTTAGTTGTATCAATGGAAGATGGACATGTCCCTTTAAATTTTAATCCTTGTTTTGGAAATTATTACATGTTTTATTTTAGCTTTCAGAAGTGTGTATTTATAAGAGAATTTGTCTCAATTGATGTTGAAGAATGGCTAAGGGAACAGGGGCACAGCTCCCAGAGAGCATTGTGCGAGCAAGACTCGAGCAAAGGTTTATGGGAGCTTTGAGCATATAACTAAGAAGTAGGCCTCAGGAGTTTAGCTTCTCAGCATTAGAAGTTATTTTTGCAGCATAATGTTGTAGCCAAAGGACAAGCTATCTGGGAAAGCTCAGCAATGTTGCAAACCCAAGGATGAACTCTTCTGGGAAACCAAAGAAGGATTCTCCAGAAAACAAAAGACTTCTTCACAGCTGCAGCTGCAAGCAAACATAGTAAATAAAATGTAACCTGTAGAGCTTAGGTAATGCTAAAATGAATAATAGGTATAGTTGTCCTGCAAGCTAAGAAAGTATACAAATGTAACTTTTAGAGTTTAGGTAATGGTAAAGAGAACAATAAGCATAGTTGTTCATACACGGTATAAGCATGTCAGCAACTTTATATCAGTAACATGATGTTAGACAAGGGAGTAAGAGCAGCTGCACAAGATCTAAGAAGCTGCAAAAGAGGTAGCTGACCATTAATCGCACCAGCCAATGATGAGCTTGCTTTTGCAATATGTATGAGCCTCATTAATGGATCTATATAATCTGTAAGTCATGTATCAATAAACGAGTCTTGCTGGACACCATCGGGTGCGCATTTCTCCCGTCAATTTCCCACAAATTGATGCTTCAAATTTTTTGCTTCTCTGCATATGAATGAAATCAGGATAATAAATCAGATTAATATATCTTTTAATGATGCTTGAGTGTAGGGTCCTTACTTCTTCTAGGACTGGTAAATAGACAATCATTTGTTCACTGACCTCAGTCTTGACTCTGCACACTCGTACACATACTCTGCTGATCTAAATGCAACATTTGAGGGGGATGTGAATAAAATGAAACACTACATTCAGAATTTAAGCCCAGTGTCACACAGCTTCAGGAATAAATGAGTGTCTGTGTTATTAATTTGGTAGTAGTAATCTTTTTATATTTGACAAAGTAGGGTAAGAAAGTTTTCACTTCTTATTTCTGTATTACAGTGCTTTTGTTCCTTTGGATATTCCCAACAAGAAGAATTCCACAGAGTGGGAGAAAGTGAAGCTCCTCTTTGAAGAATTTGGAAGTAGTCGTAAGTTTGAGATTTGTTCTGAGCTTTGCCTGACTTTCTACTAACTCATTTTGTCACATTCGTCATTGACTGAACAAGATGATTAACTTCCATGGTAGCAGTTTTCTAACTTGACTCTAACCACCTGTCTACACTAAGTCTTTGCAATAAGTGTTCTTTCTGATCAGAAAAAAAAAAATTAGAACTGTTTTTGGAATCATATGATTGCCAAAGTTGAAGGAGACCTCTAAGATCATTGAGTCCAACCACTAATTTGCCACCCCTAAATCAGTATCCCTCAGTGCCAGGTTCAGATGCCTCTTGAACACTTTCAGGAGTGGTGACTCCACCACCTCCCTGGGCAATCTATTCCAGTGCCTGACCACCCTAACACGGAAAATTCTTTTTCTAACATGTAATTTGAATTTCCCCTGTCTCAGCTTATGACCATTCCCTCTAGTCCTCTCACTGCAGGCATGGGAGAAGAGGCCATCCCTCACTTCTCTCCAACCCTGTCAGGTAGTTTGAGAGAGCCATGAGGTCACCCCAAGCTGCACAGAGGAGACACTGGCAATGTCTGCTTTCAGTACAGTCCCCATTTTGCAGCAAGGATTCCAATGTTGTGTCCTCTGATATTTATGGTGAGGGGAAGGTACTTTCTTACATAGTTTTCAATTAACAAAACTCTTAAATGCTACTTGGATGCTGAAGTTCACTGACTCTTAGGGTATGATGAGTGTGTTTCTTGTCATGTGACAGTTTTCAAGTGCTTACCTAATGAAATGCAATACTGCTGTTCACTGTAAGAATGAGACTAATAAGTGGCTTTGTCTGTTTAGACAGGAAAATTCTGTGGCTGTTATGACATTTTCCTTGTCCTAGTATTGATCTTCTCCTAAATTTGTTGTGTTTGCATTTGTTATACTTGTTTATGTGAAGGCTGTAAAGAACTAATCTGAAGGCTAAGCTCTGTGAATTAGTATTTAACCTTGAGCTAATGCAGTTCATGTGTTTAGCCAGGTTGTGTTTTCAGGGCAAAGGTGTGAGGAAAGTGTTTTGTAGGTGAGCTAAGGCAGACTTGATGTCACTTTCCAAATGTATCCAAAAAAGGTAACTACAAGTTATGTAACAAACATTAATCCCAGTGCATAAGTACTTCAATATTTTGTGCCTTGTTCTTGATAGGTATCAGAGTATCTTCTGTGTGAAAGTTTTAGAATGTAATGATACATGTTTTTGTTAAGTCATGCCCTGTATTATTCTAGGAAATTTGTACTGAGTAAAACGTCCCTGCAATGACATCAATTCTGTCAGTGCTTGATGTATCCCTTCAGGACCCATTAACTTTGTACATGGGGTTTGCTCAAGTGTTCTCTAATGTGATGCTCTTCCACAAAGGGTATATATTCCTTTCCAACTGTTCTCCCTGATCTCTTGGGCCTGGGTTTCCTGGTCTTGCTAGTAAAAGGCTGAGGCCAAGAAGGTGTTCAATACCTCAGACTTTTCCATGTCCTCTGTTACCAGGGTCCCTGCCCCACTCAGCAACAGGCCCATATTTTGCTTCATCTTCCATTTGCCACTTAAGCACTGAAAGCCCTTCTTGTTTGCTTTGACATCATTGCAGAGTCTTTAACCATAATGTGCTCTGTGCTGCAAGCTGTGCTTGTATGCATGGGAGGTGGAGAAGACAAGTCCATAGCTTGTAATTTTGGCTGTCTGCTTGTTGGTGTTTCTCTTGCTTTGCGAAGATTATAACAGTGTAGGAAAAAAATGCTCCTTAAACTGTTTATACAGGTAGTGACAGCTGAGTTGCAAGCTAATTTTTCCAGGCTACCTTGATATGACTGTAACAAAATTTTCAGCTCTGTATCTCTTTACTAGGAAAGTGCAGTATAGCCAGTGTTTATTTCTAGAAAGGTATAATGATCAAGATGCTGGGGTTGGATATGAAAGTCTGGTTTTGTTTTCTGACTCTATCAGCATTCTCTTGTGACTTTTAATTTCATAGGATAATTTGGACTGAAGAGACCTCAGGTCATCTAGTCAAATCTCTTGCACCAAGAAGGAAGCTGTAAGGTCAGACCAGGTTGCTCAGGGCTTTGTCAGCTAGCTCCTGAAATCCTCCTAAGTTTGGAGATGCTTTCTCATGGTGATAAAAAATAAAATCTGTTATCTGGTGTGGCTATCCATGCTGTTACCCGCTGTCTTGGACTTGACAGCTACACACCACTGAAGAGCCTGGGCTCCACCTCTGATAAACAGGCAGGCTATAATAGGTGTCTCCAGAGTTGTCTCTGTTCCAGGCTGAACAACCCTGGCACCCTCAGCTTCTCTGCACAGCATGTGCTCCAACTTCTGGCCACTTAGTTCTTCCCTTAATGTGCTCAGATTTATCAATCTTAACCTGTAGCAGGGCCCTCAGAATTGGTTGTGGTATTCCCTGTGTGGTCCCTTCCTTTAATTGATGGCAGGTTCCTGTTGACACAGCCCAGGATGCTGTTGGACTTCCATCCTGGTAGGGCACACTGCTGGCTTATCTTCAGATAGTTGTCTGCCAAGACCCCCTGTGGTTTTTTTGGAGGTGTTTCATAGACTGCAAATCTGTTGCCAGAATGTTCTTTTGTGTTCCAGATGCTGGAGAAATGAGGACAAAATGCTTGCTTATTGTCTTTACTTGTACCTGTCCTTTTTTTATATTAATTTACCCTTTTCCTTTGTCTGTCTGCAGTGGACCCAAGAAATACAAAGATCTTGAGACATAGAGCAAACATCCAACATCATCAGTTGGTAGTGGGATTATAAAAGGAATGCAAACTCACCCACTGAGGCAGAGCCTGATAATATACTTCTGGTATACAATTATCAATTTTTCAGCCAGTTAGTTTCTTAATGTTCCATTGAACATAGTTCAGACTTTTAAAATGGGTATTAAATGTTGGTTTCAAACACTTGTACAGGAGGATCATCAGACACTGTGTTTAAGTAGATTGTGTGATGTGTTAGAAATAGGGGACACTTATGTGTGTGGGTGTCAAACACTTGTACAGGAGGACCATCAGACACGGTGTTTAAGTAGATTGTGTGATGTGTTAGAAATAGGGGACACTTACGTGTGTGGGTGTTTTCCCTCCTAAACTTCAGAACTCAAGCGAAATTTTTATAAGTATTGAAGGGACAATAGTGCTAGGTTTGAGGTTTTTTTGGGGGGGGCTAGTTTTTTTATAGGTTTTAGACATAGCTGTAGTGTTTGAAGTCTGAACATACTACGTTTAGGTCTAGGGAAGTTATTTGGTATTATCTAGCAAAAATAGCAAAGGAAAGATTTGAGCTGTGAAGTTGGATTTGCTTGTGCTATTGTACTATGAGATTTTGGTATTTTTGGAAGGAGGCTTGTATGGTTGGTCAGAAGAAAGATGCAGCTTTTCACAGAGGATCATTACAGTAAGATTTCTCAGTTTGTGAATGCTTGGTGCTATGTTCAGGAAATAAGAATGGAAATCAGCTAATGAATGGAAACTAGCTAGTAACTCTGTGTAGGAATAAAAGCTACTGTACTCTAAATGCTTGAATTAACTAAACAGGAGTACATGGGGGGAACACTAAGTAGTAAATCTGTTATGGCTGGGTACAAACATGAAACTAATTGCCTAAAGTTAATATCTGTAATAGCTGCTGTAAGTTTCCATGTTGCTATTTAACCAAAACCACTTGTGATGTATCCTGCATGGTGAGGTTGGGGATAGCCCTGTTGCAGGAAATTTTAGTGTGTTTAATGCCTCTGTTAACTCGTTTCTTCTACTATCCTATTTCATTTCTAGAGTGACAATAAGGCTACAGTAACTTCAGTCCCCTGAACTTTTTCCAGCTTGTAGATCTTCATGTACATTGTCTGGGTAAAGCTGAAGCCTGCAGTCTGGCTATATTTTGGTTGTTTGAAGGATTCATGCTTGCCTGATTCTGGTTAGTGCTTTAGTGTGAGAAATCAGGTGATAAACAAAACTAATATGAACCATCCAGAATGCATGTGAAAACTGTGCAAGTTAGCACAGCACCCTGTGGAGGCCAGAAATAAGTCTTGAAGAGGCATTAGACAGCTACAGGAGTAAGTTCATTAGTGGCTATTCAACCATTTGACTGAATGCACCATCTGTGAGATTGTAGTAAAACAAGAGTCTGTCCTGTGTCTTGCAATTTGGGAGGAAGATCTACTGCAGACAAAAAGCTATGCTAGGTAAATTTTTCATCTGAGTTATTGCTGGTAACTGTCTCCATTTATTTTCTTCATTCTCATGAGCTTAAATCTCTTCAGGAAACCAGATCAGGGAGAAATGTTCTTATCTACTGTAGGAATTTTCAACAGGCTTTTTTCTCTTTGCAGATGGCTTGACTGCTCTTTCGTTTTCCATTAGTTCCTTGACTGTGATTGGAATGCTGGCAGCTATCACTTACACAGTAAGTTGTTGTACAAATTTTTCACCTCCTTATATTCATGGTACTTGCAGTTACACTGGCTGTATCTATGTGGAAGACTGTCATTATGCTAAGAAGCTTTAGGAGTGTCTTCAGCTCTGGGTTTTCATTGTTAGAAATGCTAATTCTAAGTTCTTGCAATGTGAGGAATAGCTTTTTAACTGTGAATTTAAGGACCACTGTTTCAGTATTGAGCACAGATCAGGCTTAATTTCAGTGTGTTTCTGCAAGGAGATGTCACATTTTTAATGGCTTCTAACACATTCACTGTCCTTAAGCCTGTCTTTTTCCAGTTTAGAAGTATTGCAGTTCTTTCTGTAACTTAGAAGGATTTGCAAGGTTTATTCTGTAACCAGTTGTAAGTCTCATGATTAAGGCTATGTTAGTTCAGCTGCTCAACTCTTGCTTTTATGTATAAAGGAAAGGAATAGTTTTAACTTAGTAGCTTTGGCTAACATTTGATGTTCATGTGGTCACTTGCTTTTCCAGTCTGTTCTGTTTCTTCATTCACTGAATAATCAGTGTGTTTGTAATGCCTCATGTTTTAAATTGTCATCAAGGTAAAATTTTGCAACACAGCTTTAAAGCATAAGGTAACTGCAGACAAAAGCTTTAAAGCTTTTTGGAAGTCACTGTTTTCCTAATAGGTTTAATCTTAATGTCCTTGCTAATTTAACTTTCTCTTCTATTGCTGCCTGGCTGTAACATAGTAAAGTTCTTCCTATGTAGCATTGCTGGTGAATTCTAAGTGCAATAGCTCATGCATTAAATTATTTTGAAGCATTGCTACCCGAGGAGGTGTTTTGTCTCACCAAACTAAAAGTGTATAAAAGTCTCCTAGAACAAGGATATAAAAAAGAGGGAAGAGTGTTTTGGCCATTATTAGGTAAGGGGATAAAGTACTTGCTAAATAGTTCCTTTAGAGTCTTAATTGAGCAACAGCATACTAATGATTTTCTGTCTCTTCAGCTGGTCTGAGTTACAGCAGAATTATGGGAGGCAGTTCAGTACATGTTCTTAGATGTGTCAGAACCCTAACAGTTGGTGGTCATCAGGATCAGTGCAGTAGGCACGAGAGCAATTGGGTGGCTATGTTAGGTGAGCTGAATTGCTCTCAGCCCCATTGACTAAGTGCTTTAACTTGACCCAGATCATAAATTTTATTACTTTAAGCCTTTTGTTTAAAGTGACATGGGTCATTAAATCATTCAGCCTATCTTGCTGATGTCTAGGTCATGTGGTGGTCAAAACAGATCCAGACCTTCACTTAGTGTGTAATAACATGTCAGCTTTTAAATTTGTTTTCCTTGATTATAGATGGAAAAAACCAATCTCTTGTTTAACTACATTACATTACTGAAGAGCACATGTAGTGTTGTTTTAATGTCCATGAGACTAATGTTAAGAATGAACTCATTAACTGGGAGAATATCATGAGTGTTTAGTGGAAAAAAACCAAGCCTGGTTATTGTAACTGTTAGCAAACATCTATAAACATCTAAAATGAGAGATTGTGAAACTAAAACAAATTTATTGCTGTCTGAAATGTGAACAATGGATAATAAAACCCTAGTAGATGTGGCACTCTGTGATTGGATGCATGGGCATGGTGGTATTCAGTCAGAGGTTGACTTGATGATCTTGGAGGTCTTTTCCAACCTTAATGATTCTATGATTCCATGATTCTTAAAAGTAGCACATGGAAGTTTTCCTAGTTTATTGCTAATACTTCCTGCTTCCATATTTCCTTTTCTTTTCTTTTTGAACACAAAGATCAAGACATTAGTGCACAGGCAAGTCTGTGAGGTGTTTGTGTAGTGCTTGCCTCTGACTTCAGACATCTGACAAGCAAGTAGTTAGGCTCCTGTGTTTTTCAGCTATCCTTCTGCATGCCTATCAAATTGTTTGTCCCAGTTTCTAAAGGTGGGAGGTCTTTGGGCTTAGTCATCAAACCACTGTTTGATCATCAACAGTAGATCATTTTTAAGCGCAGAAGGAGAATACAGTTACATAAGGGTGAACACAGGAACAAACAACTGTTTCAAAACTTTCTGCAAACGCTTAGCAGGTGATGGAAGAAAGAGAATGATGGAGACAGTGTGTGTGCCTGAGTTCTCTGTGTCTGCACAGAGGTAATATCAGATCTTTGGATTATATTAGTGAAGGGTTGAGGATTTGCAGTACAGGCATAACTGATTTTTTTTGATGTTCTCCTGACTTCTGCATATACTCAGCCTGTTTCAGTGCCAAGCATAGCAATTGTATTGTTAAGGGAAAGCTAAGAACAGGTGTATCTGGTCTGCTGTATATTCATATTCACAGTACAGAAAAAATCTATTCTAAATGAACATCTGATAAAGGTGGTATTGTAATAAGTCATATGTTAGCGAGTTCTTTCATACCTAATTAAAAATGGCTTTACATTGAAGGCCTAGTATAACACAAACTACTAAAAATAACTAGGAATGCTGTGACTGCAGTTGACTGATTTCATCTTAAAATGTTATTTATGGAAGAGTACCATGAAACACATGAATCAAGGGATTCTATTTAAGCTCCTGGCAGTGCAATTTGTCTGTTGTACAATTAGTTAAACCTATGTTAACAGTACTGCTTTGTGTGGCCTTCAGTGTGAACAATTAGATTACAGCTTCCCTGAAACTGAATTTTTGCATTGTGGTAGTGTACAATACTGTGAAAAGTTGGGGGAGGAAAAAGTCTCTGGCAGTGGCAGCAGGTAGCCTTGGATTTGAGTAGAAACTGAGAGCAAAGAGTCTTGTCTGCATGTGTGTGCTCACAGGCTTTCTTTGTGAAAGCATATTCTGCTTCCACAGGAGAAGGGATGCAGTGGGTTGCTGTTCTGTAGATGGTAAATAACTGCAATTTAAATTATGGAACTAACAAATTTACCCCAATGACTAATTGGATTAAAATCTGTTCTTTAAGGAGTACCATCAGCATCGATCCAGTGTTCTGGGCCTCTCTTAAGGGCCATGTAGATTTAGTGTATTACTTTGAAGTACGTGGTGAGCTGTTAATTCAACGGAGAACAGACTTCTTACCAGGCCACACTGTATTGTCGCATTTGATAAGTTTGGATTTTGGGAGGGCAGGGTAAAAAATGAGGACAACGAATATTGGAGCATCACGTTGGACTGGAGTTTCAGGCAACTGAGGACTTGTGTTACTGAGTGTGATAGAAAGGTAGATAACACTACAGTTCAGTGTGGTTGTCATATTAGCTTGCTGGGCTTCAATTTCTGTGGCTTCAAACATCAAAATCCCACTAAGTTTGGTCTAGTGGTACATACAGAGAAGGTCTTTTTTTGTAGTTTGAGGGGAAAATGCAGAGTTCTGCTTTTAGGGTTGGGCTTGATGATCTTTGAGGTCGCTTCCAACCTGGTTGATTCTATGATTCTATGACAGTAAGTTTGGTGTTTTTTTATTCTGTTTATTTCCACAATAGTGGTTTGACTGTTATAACCTCATTTGACTCATACTGGACAATTTTTTTGTCCTGTCACAGCTGTTAATTTGTGAAAAACAAAGATTTGTTAGAAATTTTTACTATGATATATTCACCTCAATACAATTAATATTGAAAAAAATGCAGTGGGCACTTTGTTGAGAAGCTGTATGAAATGTCAAAAAAGTAGTTAGTTTATCTTAACTAGCTCTTGCAAGACTGTTTTGTGTCAGAAGGTAGTAATGACTTTAAAGTACTTTGATAGGTGGCAGCTTGCAGAAACTCATGGTATTAGTGGAGGGGGGAACTACCTGTTTGGGGGGCAGAACAACCAAGCATTTAATACTTAACCTAAGCAAACTTGCATGCTGGTGGTGTGAAAATATAAAGGCTGCAGTTATGTTTCTTTTGACTGACTTTGAGCTCATCTTATTAGCATGATCTTGTAGAATGTAGTACTAAAACTCACACTTCATGTTGCATTTCCTTGCTGAATACACTGAAGAATCATCTTTTCTTGATGTTAATTGACACTTTGGAAGACTAGGAAGGGATAAGAGAGATGCAACTGTGGAAGATGTGTATTCTAAGCTTTTAACTTTTTAATGGGAAGTAATAAAATAATGGGTTTATAAAAAATGTAGATGAAGTCTACAGATGTTCACATGGTCCATTAATATTACTAACAAGAGCAGAAACATATGTCATTTTTTTTCTACAACATGCAGCATTTAAACAGGTAACATTATTTGAATTTTTCTTGGTATCTCTCTTCTCAACATTATCTTGAATTGGTAGTTGCTTTTCTCTTTTCAAGCTTGAATAACACACTCTACTCTTTTGGCAATATGTAATGCATAGTACTGAAGTACAGTGCTTGATATTTAAAGTTCTTTTGTAAGAAATGTGAACAAGGCATCTTCAGGGGGACTCTGCAAATCTATGACCTTGAAGATTTATACTGACAGCTTTCCATGTCTGTAAATGTGTACTAGTAACAAGAAAGTGATGAATTAGGCCTGCAGTGCTGTGCTGGTTTTGGCTGGGGGAAAGTTTGAGACCATTTCACAGATGATGTAGTTTGCATGTATTCTTTCATTAATGGTTCTACATTGCCTTAGGTATTAATACAATAGTTGTCAGCTCCACGTTGCTATTTGAGTTCAAGGCAGAATAACATACTGCTCATACAATGATAGGCAGATTAATTTTTTGAGTGATCTTGTGCATCTCATTTAGCATGTCCTTGAAGGATGATTATAATTGGCTTTATAATTTTTCCAAACATTTAATAAGCATTATTTGATTTCTTATGGAATTGTAAAGTGATCCTTTTTTCCTCCATCCTGAAAGATTAAACATTAGAAAGCTGAGTTTGTCTAATCACAAATGTGATGAACTTTTCACACCTAATTTTTGTCCAGAGTATGATTCACTTTTCTGCAGTTGCCTTATTAACAGCCAAGGAGCTTAAAACCTTTTATAATCTAACCTTAAAAGCACTCGTTTACTTGTGATATTCTTTAAGCAGACATCAAACAGCTATTGAGGAATTCAGAAGTTAGTAGCATTCATTGTCATTACTACTTAATCACTTCAGTGTCAGTTTTTAAGTATAAAAGAAATGTAGTTGTTTCATTATGTTCACTTCTCCACGAAGCAGTAAATAACTGAACTAACAAACCAATTTGTGTTGCTTTAGCAGCCCAATTCCTACTGCAGTCTTGGAGAACTGTAGATATTAAACTAGTCGATAAATGATAGTTTTTACTTTGAGATTTTAGAGTTGCAGCTTGAAAGGAGATTAATCTTTTGGTTGTTAGTGCTTTTCTAAGCCTGCTGGAGCAATATAAAAGGTGGCAGCTAGGCAAAGTAGTTAGGGTCATTATTAGAACTGAAGCAGAGTTAACTTTTCACAGTTGTTTTGTCCAGCAAGGTCAAGTTCACTCTGCATAGTAGAACAACTGTAGTGCAGGGGCTGTTGTACTCAGTTTCTTCATCTTAGAAACCTTGATCACAGGTTTTTGTCCACTTAAACACTGACAAATGAGACAGTCTTTGTGTCTGTATGGTAGAGAGAAAGCTATTATGAGAAATGTGGTTGAATGTGTAGCAAGATTTGATAGGGATGTACAGGAGAGAAATGTATAGACAAGTGTTCAGTGCAAGGCTCCTGTTGTGTAAAACAGGCTGTGCAAGAAATGCCATACAGAACATACTGGATCAGTTTGGTCAGTCTGTTCCATGTGTTTTTTATAGCAACTTTGATCAAAAAATTGTGTCCTCTCATAGCAACTGAAGATTGGATGCTAAAACTTCCTAGGAAAAAATGAGGTTTTACTGGGTAACGTATTGAATGATTTTTCCAAGCATTATGGCATGAGCTTTTAAAATCAGCAAATAAAACAACTGTTGATGAGGTGATCTGCCACTTCCAGATGCATCTAGGAGTCTTTATCCTTGCCCCCTCATAATATAGGGGAAGATATGTAAACCACTGTCACTATTTGCCATGCTTAGTGATGTTCTGGAGATAAGATTCTTGATTTCCAGTTTTTGTCTTTCAGTGGTAGGGTAAGATTAGCTGTATCAATTGAACTATATTAATTGCTAGCAGGGAAAAAGGGTATTGTGACTTCCCTCATGGTTAACATTATTCAAATGAAAAGCTACTTCTGCTATGAGTGTAGAAAATCTCTTCTATGCCAAACTTTTCTTTAAATCATAGAATCATCAAGATTGTAGGAGATCTCTAAGATCAAGTCCAGCCATTAGCCTGTCACTCTGCTGTAACCCCTAAACCATATCCTCTACTGCCAGATCCAGACACCTCGTAAACACTTTCAGGGATGGTGACTCCACCACCTCCCTGGGCACCCTATTCTAGTGCCTGGCCCTAACAAGGGGGGAAAAAATTCCTCATTTCTAATCTGACTCTCCCCTGTCTCAGTTTATGGCTGTTCCTTCTAGTTCTCTCCCTGTGGCCATGGCAGAAGAGACCATCTCCCACCCCTCTCCAGCTCCTGTCAGGTAGTTGTACAAAGCAATGAGCTCATCTCTGAGCCATGAGGTTTTTTTTCTGGGACCTTGTATTGAAGTAGAGTAACTCATAATTGACTTTATTTCTTAAGTACTGCATAAATTAAACTGGAGTTTAGCCATTTTTAATGTGAATAAATGCATTTTTATCACAGTCTAGTTGGTAGAATTGAATATGTTGTCGTTCATGGTCACACATTGAGGTGAGTTGAAATAAGCTGTTGTAAGAAAATAGAAATTTGAGTGTTTGTATCTTGCAAGTTTTGAGTATTTCTTATGCCTTTTATACAGTGATAGAATAAAAATTTTTTCTTTGGCTGTTTCACATAAGTTCGCTAGAGGGCAGTGCTGTGCAAGGAATGTTTGTTAATATTCCTTTCCACACTTCTTGCCCAAGATTAGTGATTCACCTTTTGAAACACCTCAGTAGTAGCCACTTTAAAGCCACATGCATGAGAGATAGACCTGTAAAAATGAATGGAATGGGAAGTCTTTCTGCTATGCTACACAACTGCTTTTTGATAATGTATTAAAATCACAAGTTTCATTCTTACGTATCTTTAGCCAGGAGGAGTTGTTAAACTGTCTTCATTTACAGTTCTGGTTATGTACGAAGCTGGCCAGAGACAACTTGCCTGTTCTTTGTATGGAGAACAAAAAAATTAGCCTGTTTGGGCCACAAGTTGACCATATCTTATTAGCTGAACATAGCAGATGTAAAAAATGAAACATAATCAACTTCTAGTTAGAGTATAATGCCTGATGGCTTCAGGCTTTTTGCAGTAGGTGTACAAAATTAGCTTTAACTGATTTAACTCTTTCCTAAAGTAATTTGCTGTATTGATTTCAATGTGGTTTTGCTGTGTTCCTCATAAGCTGCTCTGTGTGCTGGTGGCTGATATGAATCATAAAATCATCAAGGTTGCAGGACACCTCTAAGATCGAGTCCAGCCATTAACCTGCCACTCTGCTGGAACCCCTAAACTATATCCTCCAGATGCCTCTTAAACACTTCCAGGTACAGTGACTCCACCACCTCCCTGGGAAACTTATTCCAGTGACTGATCAGTCATATGTTGGTTGGTTGATTAGGTGTTTCCACCTTAACAATACTCCCTTTTAGATGCAACTCTTTCATGACTTGTGCAATTTAGAAGTCTTAAATAGAGGTTATGGTTCGCAGCAGAAAATCTCTTTCTAATACTCAAAAGTTTATCCCTGTTTTAGTTGCTTGGTGCAAATTCAGTAGAATACAATTTTACAACTTTTCTCTACTTTGCTTGTGTTCTGTTTGAATGAATGTTAACATAGCAGACAGCTAATAAGGAAGACTATTCCCTTGTCTAGCCATGAGTTATGTGAGTTTAGCAAGTCTTAAGTGCTGTAACATGTAGAGTCTGCAAGGGACCTGGGATCAAAACAGCAGCTTTTCCTTCTAAATCTTAACTCTGAAGCTGAACCTGCTGCAGAAGCAATGGGACACAGGAGAAGTGAAGACTAAGCAAATAGGAAGTAATGTTCGTGTGATTTCTCGTAAGGTATTTTAATGCTCTGGAGCATGGGGTGTATTTGGGTTCAGTGGAATGCTGAGAGAACAGCTAGAAAATGCTTCTTGCTGCTTTTCAGTGCCTACTGCATAAAGGTACTGAACTAGTTGTTGCATTCATGTGAGTTACAGGCTCCTGCTTTACTGACAACAGATTTGTTTGCAAATTACTGTCTCAGACCTAGCTACCGCTGCTGTGAATACCAAATAAGGCAGAAGTTTTAAGTGCTTTGTTTAGACTGTTCTTTTAATAGGATTGGTAAACTGGATTTTCTGTTGCTGTAAGGTGTTTTTGTTTTCTCTGCTCCTTTAGAGTAAAAGGCCACCTACTTAAAGAAATCTATGAGGCATAAATATGAACTTTATCCATCCAGATCTGTTACCTGTATTGCCTGTGGGCAGAGACTCAAATGAGGAGGAGGCAGGTGCTCATGGATGATGCCTCTAACTTGTACTTAATAGGTAGTGAGCTCTTAGGATTTGGCTTTCCAGCCCTTAAGCTAACTGGTAGTGATCTTACATGGATCACTTGTGGGGATTCGAGAGAGGAGAATCTTCTCTAAAATGTTTAGATTTTTCTGCCACTGTAAAATGAGGTTTCAGTGAGGCTGATCAAGACTTTCAGTAACAGCAGAGACAGGAGCCTGAGGCTTTAGAGGTCTAACCTTGCAGCATGTGTTAGCAGATACCATCTAGTGTTTAGTACTAGTTTCAATTTATTTTGAAGAACCTGGGGGGGGAATATGTATACTGTAATTGCCTGGTACATTTGGATGTCTGTTTTTACTTTGACTTAACACTTCTAGGCAGAAGTTGTCAAAAATAAGTCCTGGAAACTGTTGCTTCAATGGTGCAAATGCCAAGAATTAATTACTTGTTGTACCTAAATTCATGTATATGAATTAGCTTGTTTTAACTACTTGAAAGGCTCTTTTGATCTGATTGTATTCATATTCCCAACTTTGAACCCATGACTTGTATTGGGACTGAGCCTTCTCTTGGCCTTAGTGTGCAGCTTTGGTTTTCCTGTGCTGTCTTTAATACATTGTCTGCTTGTCAAGTTGCAGATGCCCAAAATAATAGCCCATGAATAATTTAACACTTATACTAACCCAGGGGATTAAAAATTTGTCCAGGGCAGCCTTCAACTTCTGTATCAGCCTGAAGGCAAATGCAGTCCTGAAAATGAGCTAATACTGCTTGTATTCAGACCTGTGACACATCACATGAGATGATTCATCTTTGTCCTTCATTCTATATGTTGTTGTCTTGAAGGACCAATGTGTCTCTTTCGCACACTGAGGGGAGGCTTACTTGCATAATCTTCTCACTATTAGCATCTTTTGTATTCAGGGAAGAAACTTACACTGCCTTTATCACTAGAGCAAGCTTGATGTTCAAGTATGTAATTCACATCTGCAAAAGCAGCAAAACAATGCATCACTTTGAGAGTTGTATTTTGCTTTGCAGGAACTTAGAAGATTTAAAGCTCTGAGTTTTATTTCTGAACTATTGCTGTTGAGTAAATATTTCATATGTTAGTTTATGGTAGCAGTTTGAAGAACAGGTGGATGTCTCTGCTTGATGCTGAAATCTAATTGCTTCTAAGTTTGCACTTGTAAAATTTTAATGTCTTATGTGTTTCTACATACTGATTGTCTTTGGCTCTGGCTGGAGATGTTTTGGGTTTCATCAAGGCACCTCAGTGAAATTGCACCCTGCATTCTAGTTCTGATATTGGATGGTGTTTATACTTTACCCCAAATCCTGGAGATACACAGCTAGCTGACCTGAGTGAGTTCTTCATGGTCATATGGACCAATATTATTCAGTCTTCATAAATGATCTGGATGATGGGCTTGAGTAGTCATATAATCTGAGAATTATTTCAAACTGGGACAAGTAGATAAAACAGAATGAAGAGCCACTATGGAGACACTGACAGATGGGAAGACTGGGCCAACAGGAATGGCATCAGGTTTAGCAGATGTTAAGGCCTTCTCTTGGAATGGGTTAACTCCTAGCATGGTTCATGGTTGGGTCTGACCAGCTAGGGGATGGCTCTGTTGAAAAGGACCTGGAAGTCCTGGTGGACAGCAAGCTGCCATCAGTGTGCCTCACAGCAGAAAGGCAGTGTCCTGGGCTTACATCAGCAAGAGCACAGCCATTATTTCATTGCACTTGATGCTTCCAAAGCCACACCTGGGAGTACTGTATCTGATTTTGTTCCCCCAATTTATGAAGCTGGAGTACTGTAGAGGCGCCAGTGGAGGCTTGTGAAAGTGATTACACAGTTGCAGAGAGCAACCTATAAATAAAGGTTGAAGGAATTCTGTCTTTGGCCCAGAAAAGAGAATTGGGGGTGTGCTATTTAGCTCATAAGTGGCAAAGCAGCTTAATATTCTCAAAGGGGATACTCTAAAGGGAGAACTGGAGCACATTTCACAGAGTCACAGAAGTGATTCTTTCACACAAGTCTAGCCTAAGTTAAATGATTTTCCTTACCTAAAATACTTAATCTTGTGGGTAGGCCTTGCTATGTTTGTATAGCTGTGTTCAAACCAGAATTTCTAGAGTGTCTTGAAAGGCATGAAATTGTTTCCATCGCTGGCCTGTGATAAGAGATGCGTTTTCCTTATATACCTTTTACAGCACAATGGTCTAACATAAGGAGTGAAATTTCCATTTATCTCTTGTAGCAAAAAAAAAAAGAGTTTAACTTTACTTGGAACAGTTTGTAAATAGTTCTGCAAGTACTTTTTTAGCTATGTTTTTGGGTTCCAAATGAACCTATCAGCTGTGAAGCCCTGAAATACTGAGCAGGTAGCTAACAGCCTGCCTTTTGCTCTGCGAGTCTGTAGCCAAACGCTAATGTCTAGCTATGCAGCCTGCCTTTTGCTCTACGAGTCTGTTGTAAGCCAAACGCTAATGTCTAGCTATGCAAAGAAATCAAGTAGTGCAAGTTATCAAAGCTCCAGCCAAATTAATTCTTTGCTAATATAAACTTCAAGAAATGTTTGAAGGAAAATACCTTTTCCCCCACACCTTTACTCAAGTGTCTTAAAGTGATGTAACAGTTACCACTGTTTCCTTGGGTTTGAAGCCTGTTGAGAGACACATACGCTGTTTGTTTTTTCAACTTAGCTGACACTGTTTCAACCATTTACTGGTAATTGTTACTCCAAACATGAGAAACCTAATTCCCCAGCAAGTCAAGGCTGTCAGGCTGATTAAACTTCTGTTTCATGCTTTTCTAGCTTAGTGCTTAAAGCAATTTTTATTGAAAGGATGGAATATTATTGCTTGCGGAGTCAAACTGAAGCTTGTGGGCTCTGCCAGATCAGTATATCAAAATGGTTATTAATTGAAATAGTTCATATGGATTTGAGCTGCAGTAATAGTAAATAAGACCTCTTTGTTAAAGGCACTTAGAAATGGGTGTTGGTAGTGGGGTATACAGCATATTCAAAAATACAGCTAAAATGGACAGTGTCTTGCTTCGGGTGCAGTGCATGAGACTTTAGTATGTCTAAGTAGGTTTGAAGCAGGTCAAATCATGTCTTGTGTACAGAAAGCTTATGATCTGACAGCATGTATGGTGACATTTTTAACACACTGGTATTTGTGTTAAATCTGTTCTCAGTATGATATGTAAAGCTGTGCTTGAAGGAGGGAGTGGTATTCCTGTGAAAATCTAGAAAACAGCTTCACCATCCCTGGAGGCATTTAAGACTTGTGGATATGGCACTTAGGGACATGGTTTAGTGGTGGAACTGGCAGTGGACTTGATCTCAGAGGTCTTTTCTAACCTAAACTATTCTATGATTTCTGAAGTTAGCAAATGTTCAGATATCAAGCCCTGTAGTAAAATTGTGTGTGTTAGCTGTGAATGAGAGAGATAAAGGAACCTTCC
>NW_008684196.1:21052-31698 GCF_000695815.1 Acanthisitta chloris
TATAGTCCACAGTAAACAAGTGGCCTATGGCTACTGTCTCTAAACTGGTTAGAGAAACTTCTGACCTTGGTCTTGATCTATGAGAATGACAGGGTAGCAGGGAGGAAATAGTGATGTTTTCTTGTTTACCTTGTCTCCACTATTTGTTTCTTCTTATGTTAGTGGAAAACTTGCAGACCTTGTGTTGGAAAAAATCTGTGTGTACTATTGACATAGAAGTTGACAAAACATTTTGAATGATCTTGGATTTATAATGAGGAGTAAATGCCAACAAAATGTATGAATGTGAGTGGGTATCTAAATAGTCTTGGTATGTAACTTGAGTTCAGGGGTTCACCTAGCTTCTGCTGTGTCTTTTTATGGCAGAATTTTTGTTTATCAAGTACTTCCTACCCAATTTTATTTTAAAAGTGAGGTGAAGACTACTGGCTGCAAAGAAAATGTGTATACTTGGCTTCTAAAACTGTTAAAGTTCAATATCTAGAGATCTCTATTGCACAAAGTTTTGATTTCCATCTAAAGTGGGAAAGTTAAGGTTTTGGGAAGCTATGTGATTTGACAGAAAACAAGGGCTAATCTGGTAAGTCTTTAATGTACTATGCTCATATGAAGTCTTAACACATGCTATTGTGATCATGAGGCACTTAAATACCACTGGAGCAATGTGGGATGCTGGAATTTGCATAGTGTGTCTGTTAGATTTTGCTCAAAAAAGGAAAAGAATTGATTGCCTCAAAGAGTACGCAGAAGGGGTGAAAAACCACTTAGCAGTGATACCTTATAGCTGCAACATAAAACAGCCTTATCAGATGAAAATACATGGCAGGAAAACTGAGTATGTGTTTCCTTTTTATTTTAGGCTTATGGTATGTCAGCTTTGCCCCTAAACTTGATTAAGGGAACTACCAGTGCGGCTTATGAACGTTTAGAAAACACTGAAGATATTGAAGAAGTGGAACAACATTTATTAAGGATTAAATCGAAGGTATGGTCTTCACTGTTCTCACTTTCTTAAGGATTTGTTTTGCTTGCTTACTAGTTTATGGTCATGCCGTAGAGAGTTTTTATTCCAGAAAGAATAGCAAGTCAGAAGTGAATAGCTTGCAGTATTTGAGTTATTGGGAAACAAATGTGGTCACTAGTGTAGTGATTGGGTTTTCTATATCAGTCCTGCAGCAGTAGCTATTTCTGTCTAGCTAATAATAATGTTAACAAATTTAACTCGGACTTCTCCAGTCCTGCTTGGATGGAAGAGATGCTGTCTAGATATTAACCTCGCTTACTCTGCTACCAGAAATGGCATCCAGTTTGTTGATACTTCTCAGTGTAGTGCAGTTAACTCTGGATACTTGCCACATAGAACTGTCGTGGGTTAGATCCATCAGACTATTAATCATCTCTGTGAATAAATAACAACCCCAGATACTCTTCCTTCCCAGTTCATGTACCTTGCTGTTATAAATAATTTGTGAAAAGTATACATATGGAAATCTGTTCTGAATCCTAAACATCCCTAGGATGTTAACACCATTTGTAAACCCATGATGGCTTTGCAGCTAGTGGAATTGCTGTGCCTAATGTAAGCTAGACACTTCTAACAACCTCTGAGTGCAAGCTAAAGGAGGGTAAGATTCCCCCTTTACAGGGGAGAGTAGGGAAAATCTCCCACCTGTTTTTCAACCCATTTCAGATAATGGTTTGACCACTGTTTTCATAGCCTTGACATTAAGATGCCTCACTTCCATCCTGGCAGTCCATCTGTGCTGTGTGTGCTCTGTGATAACAGACCTCAGCAATGTTGAAACAGTTCCAACAGTCTTCCTTAGATACTTGGCTTACCTCTCTACACAGCGTGGGCACCTTCAGTGTTCTAGACATCTTGTTGAATAATGAAATCTAAAAAGTATTCTCCCCCAGTTGAAATTGCAAAGTTCTGGGTTTGTACCGAGTACTACTACAACAACAAAGGTATCCATTACTGACATCAGTATGAGGGAAAAAAAGCTGTGACTAATGGAGCTGTACTTATTGCAGGAGACCATGTTAGATTATGAGAATTTGCATGCAGCTGGGCTTGTTATTCAATCAAGCTAACAAATAGGATCAAAAAGTAGAAATACTTAAATTATGTATATATTTTAATGGGACCTTTAATATAAACTAATTTTACTCAGTTTGTAGATTATGGTCAGGATTCAACCTCATCCTCTAATTGAAATTTTAGTTCTTCAGTTACATTTGAATTAAGTTGTGAAGAAAGTGAGTGTTACTGGGAGTAGTATGCAGTGAGAACTGAAAGTGTGAAAGTATGTTACTTGATCTAATGAAAAGATTCACTACGTAGTATGGGCCTCTGCTATTAGTATACCTGATAGCTTTATCTCATTAGTCTTAAATAATTGAAGCTTGAACTTGGGACTATTGTCAAAAAGTCTTTTTTAAAGTCACTGAGGTGCTATACAGGGTATGGTGAATACATGTTCCTGTTAAATTTGAGATCACAATGTACTTTTAAGTGTTGCACGTGCCTGGAATGTGGTCTTGGTCTTCTAATCTTTGAGAAATTAATTTAAAATATTTTTTTAACTCCGCTGTGTGTGAAGTGTTGCACTATTTGCAGGGAGGCTCTGTGAAAAGAGGAGAAAATTTTAAATTCCTTATTCATTTTGAGATACAGTTTAATACACTTCCTACCATATAAGAATCCTTCTTTTTTAAGTGCCAGTTTGTAATACACCAGCATCAATTACAAACAATTTTGGTTCAGCTGTGTAGTGCCTATTTTGTTGCTTTTTCTTATTAGCATATAAGTGAGATCTAAGGATGTGTTACTCAATTTATGACATAGTGCAATGGTTGCTGCTCAGTGTTTAAAGGCTCAGAATTAAAGTATGTTCTGAAACACAATAATCAGATAAATTACCTGGTACACTCAACTAATTCTTGGGGTAATGCTGCCTCTTGTTTGAGCTATGTTTCTTACTCTTTGCAAGTGCAAGAAACATAGCTGAGTATCTAGTAGAATGCTGGGAAGAAAATAAAGATGCCAAGCTTGATATATAGGCTTAATCATAGAATTTGTTGGGAAGAAACCTCTGCAAGTCACCATGTTCAGCCCTCCACACAAAACAAGGACCTCTTTCAGGTTAGATCTCATTATTCAGATCATGTCTGTGCATTTAAAGTATTTCTAGCCATGGTGACTGTCTACCCTGTTAGAATTTTTGAACATCTTCATTGTCAAAAGTGATTTCTGACCCCTGATGGGAATTCCCCTTGTCGTAACTTGTGACTTTTGCGCTTCATCCTCTTGAGATGCATAGAAATTATATATGCATGAATTACATACTACACATTGTTTAGAGATGTTGTAAATAATTAAACTCACTGTCAAGTCTGTTTTCTTGATTCCATGCCTCTCGATCTTTTCCTCTGTTTTTTGGTAACCAGTGCAGAGATGGTCGTCCTCTGTCATCAAGGGACAGAAGGACTTTGCAGCAACTAGAAGACAGACTAAGGACACTGCGAAGGAGAGAGAGACATCTGGAGTCTATAGAGAAAAGCTGGTGGACAAAGTTCTGTGAAGCTATCCGACCTCTAAAGGTAAAACTTTTCCTCACTTTTTGAGACTTGGAATAACTTTCAGCTCTCTTCTTCTCATATAAATCATAGCTCAAGTTTATCAATTGCCTCCCCAATTATCAGCTTTTTTAAAAAAAATTGCTATTACACTACACAGTGGCAGCCCTATAGCAAGCTCTGTTGGAGCTCTTGGAAAACCTTTTACTTTGCCTCAACTATGATTGATATTGAAAATGAGCAGGTCCTAGCTGGTCAACTGTAGTGCCACTGCCATAGAAAATCTGAGTATCTTGGGGTTTTTTTATCAAGCATGTGAAAATGGGAAGAATTTTATAGCTGTCAGTTAGTTTAGATTAATCTAAATTACATGTAGCCAGCAGAAGTGAGAGATACTTTGAGAATATATGTATTTGGAACATGCATCTTGCCAAAGAGTTACTTGATCAATAGTCAGCATATAACTTAAGGTTGTGATACTTAGCCAATGCAAAGGAGATGGTCACTGGGGCAAAGCTTTTATCTTGGTCTCTCTTTGATTTTAGGACTTTGATTTTTAGTATATACCTGATTTTAAAAACTAGTACTTTTATGAACAGTATTGCTGTATAAGTATTTCTTGCCAGCTAGATGTAGGAAGAAGTTTTAGCATTACTTTCAAATGTAGGCTGCATTTGGGGAAACTAGGGGGAGGAGGTCTGACTATAAGCAATTTCTTATATCATTGCTACTGTTAATGCTGAGTACCATTGGAAATGGGCTGAAATTGTAGTTGAACAAAAGCTTTCAGTGTGAAATTCTTAGTGGAGCTATCTTTCTGTGACAAATTAGAAATGTAGACTTAGCCCTTTCACTTAAAAGACAAATATCCCTAACTATTCACTTGAACAGTTTGGATGCTTCTTTTTCATTCAAAATCACTTGTGTAGTTTCTGCAACTCTTCAAATTAAGCTTAAATTTGAGAAGTGTATTGGCCATATCTATTGTCTGTAGGACTTTAACAGTTGATCGTGTTCTTGTAGGATAGTGTACAATATCATTAGTTAGTTACAGCTTATCACCTACAGGTAGGATGGTATTCCAGTGTCTCCTTGTTATTGTGGTTTAAATACTTTTGATTCTCTCAGTAAATATAGCAGTCACTGTGAATAGTTGACTCATGAATCACAGACTGAAGAAGATTTGCTGGTGCTTAACTTTTCCTGACAGTCTCACTTAGACTAAGGTTGTGCTATGAAGCATGTTAGAGAACTTGTTTGCTTTGACTTGCACTGTCCTGTGAAAGTGATAATGTCTGTCACTTAATTACATCTTAACTCTTGCAGCACTGCTTTACTGTTGCTGTGAGTGTGTTTGGGTTGTCTTTGCAAATATATAACTTGTCAGTCATTGTTTAATGAAAAGATGAAAATCTCTTCAATGTCCATATATAATACTGCACTTCTACATTGAGCAGAAGTATCTTGGAGCTTTGCTTATTGTTTTACAACACTTTCAGTGCCACTTGTATGCTACTGTTCAAAAATGTGGCTGCTGCTCAGACTTGAAGAGAAATTCCTTTTCTTTTGAAGCAGGTATTAGATAGAGGACCCTATTTCTGACTTGTTTTGGATGGTTTGGTTTATGGGAGTTGCAGACTCTTACTGGGCCTGACAGAACAGAATAACATATTCAGGACTTGCTTTTAATCTCAAAGGTCTCTTACAGTGTTAACGTAGTGTCTACATTCAGACTTCAGTAACCATATTGTTTTTGCATAGTGTCCTCTAATGTTCTTGCTCTAATGGTTTTATTATTGGTAAGTATCTATTAGCATGTGATTTGTTGTTCAACAAAGGCAAACCTTTTTCTTTGAAGAGTAAACTTTCTTTGACATGGGGTCAATTAAATTTTGAGAGCAATTTTTTTACTCAAAGATGAAGCTGTTAGTTTTTCAATTTAATGCAAAGCAACTTATCTGGAAGATCCCAAGCAAGTGAGTGTTGGTCAACATGGGGTTATCACGTGATGATGAAGTAGTCTAATTTCTTTCTATGAAGTGTCACTTCCTGTTTTCTTACTGTTTCTCACACTTCCATCTGGTAACACAAGGATCCCTTTTGTGAAGGGCCTAGGTCAACTGATGCTTTGGAATTATGTAAGCATAGGTTGATGTTAATGGTAAATAATTGATGGCTTCATACTCTTAGTAGTAATGTGGCCATACAGGATGAACTAAGGTAGAATGAACATTTTTATTTACTTTTTTATTTTAGTATTAGCCTTTTCTATCTTGTATTTAATGGATTGGAGTAGAGGCTAAAATGGAGAAAGGAGTGTTTCTTCAACCATTTATTTCTAAGTGTTATCTGTCACTTCAGAAGACAGGCATATTCCAGAGGAGATGTAGATGCTTTTAGGGGCTGTAGCTGACAGAAGGTAATTAAGTAATGCAACTTGAGACCTGATCTCAGTAGGTTTATCTAGACCTGATGAGGCCTACATAATCTGAGTTGTTTAATAAGCAGCGTTCTAGTACTGTTTGATTTCACAGATGGAAGTTTATCTTCTGAATTTAATGAGCAATAATAGCATTGTAACTTTTGAGTGTCTTTAACGAGCACCTGTAATCAAGTTCCTAACCATATAATGGTGACTGCCAAGTTTTAAGGCAAATAAATATTTTAAACTGTGAAACTCCCTCATTCATGTGGGAGACCATGCATTGTGTTCCTGAATATAGTATTTGGAAATAAGTCTGTCTACATCTCAGGTCTAGCAATGTGAAAACATTATTGCTTTGGGAAGTTCAGCATGCTTATCTGATCATATTCCATGACTAGGGTTTATAGGAAAATACAGTGTAGCTGCTGGAACTGTAACTGAATGGATTTTCTATATGGGCTCACTTCCGTGTGCCATTCCCTAACCTGCCCAGAGGAAAGATTGTGAGGAAGAAAACCTGTCAAGGAAGTGGGGAATGGCTTCTTGAACTAGCCTGTAGCCCAGAAACAACAGTAGGAGGTGCTGTGGTTGAGGCCAGCTTGGAGAGCCAGTCCCTGGCTCAAGGGCTGAATTTGGTAGGTGTAATAAAAGCTTTCCTGTGTTTTAAGGAAGATCTGGGATTTGTCCTTGGTTACTTGAGTTTTTCATCACTCCCTTCAAGTGATTTGGTCTCTGTGTGTTTTGGAATAGCACTACAGGAGGGAGCTTTTACTTGGGAAAGGTGAAATGTTCCTTGTAAGCTGTGCACTGGTTGCTTCCTCTTGATAGGTGACCACACAGATGTGATGGTCAGGGAACCAATCTCTGATTTCCTTAATTAAACCCAAATATAAGTATATAGTTAGTTTTCCATACAATATAGTGAGTACAGGTTGTGCATTCTGCTAAATGCTGTGTTCATTTAATGTTGTCATCTGTTTTCTTAATGACACTTTTGACTTAGGGGTAGAGTATTGCAATGGAGCATGTGATGTACTTGATATAAACTGTGTTTAGCAGAGTAAAATTTTTGTTAGCACTTCTCTGAAGTATTTACCAGAAAGTTACTGTTTCAAGTGTGTTTTAAGCATGGAGGCAGTCCAAGATTATTAATCCTTTATTGAAACAGAGACAAGTCTTCACTTGTTGCATCAACTACAAACACTTTAAGTTAAATTGTATTAAATTTTTTTTACTTCTAGATTGTGTGGGGTGTGTTTTTCATCATTGTGGCACTGCTCTTCACTGTCTCTCTGTTCTTGTCAAAGTAAGTACATTTCAGTGTTTTCCTTAACTGCTTAAACTACCCAGTCTCTGCTCTAACATCAGAATCAGGGTGGTTTGCTTCAAGAGTCAGCCCACTTCTTTTTCTCTGTTACACTTCTGTAGCTAGAGCTGCTCTTCTCATTATAATAGTATATATTGAAACTGAGAAAAATGTGCTAAAACAGATAGAACAAGAACGTGGTTCAGCTTGAATGACAGTATGTTGTTGCAAACAGTTCTGATTCAGCAGGGAGATTAAGCATATCTGTTAGTTAAGGAAATTTAAATCAGACTACAGAATTATTCTGATTGCTTGAATGAAACTTTATGCATGGAGGTACTTCTTGGGTAACAGGTGCTTAAATTCTTGCAGTAATTGACATGTTTTAAGCCATGTTTTGTGGCATTGAAAGCAATATAACCAACTGCAAACCCTGCAGATTTCAATGAAGATTGACACTAACCAGAGGTCTCAAATGTTGGCATTTTCAATTTTTCAGTCTGGGCAAGTAAGCTCTGTGATCCAAACCAGGGAAGAGCTGAAATGCCAGGGAGCTGCAGGAATCAATATATCTTTCACAGAACAAGTGCAATGAGTGTGGTAAAGCTCATTGTGTCTATATAGATATTAGAAAGCTGTCAGTCTCTGGGCTTAATTCACCTTCGTTTTTTGAGCTGCCCTTTTCAATTAAAATGAAGACAGAGCTCTGGGAGAGCCATAACCCTTACCCAATTTTTTCTAATTACTGCAGTTTGGATAAAGCTCTGCACTCAGCTGGCTTCGACTCAGGATTTATCATTTTGGGAACTAATCTGACCAATCCCTTGAACATGCTGTTACCAGTTCTTCAAAGAGTAAGTTAAAAATGGGTAGTATACATATGTAAGAGTGTTCCTCCATTTTCTGGTAAACTGCCAAATGGCAAACTTATCCCCAAGGAATTCATTAAGACATTGTCTAGATGTGTGTTATGTAAAAGCAGGACAACTTCCTTGGTAATCTTTTAGTTATGAGTTACAGATATGAAAATCCTGGGTGGATGGAAGCTAGTTGGTGCAGGAAGGTAGTGCTTGAAACCAACATGAATATGATGAAAACAGTAGCAATGGGGAATGGCATCACTCACAGCTGTCATGCACAGAATAAAAGCAACTTTCATGCTCTGCTTACATCCTACTTGGTGTACTGGGTAGTTTATCCCCTTTCAGTGAAGTAAATGCACTTCATCACTTTCCAATGTACTTATTGCACATTGGAAGATCTATTGCACTCTGTGCAGTTATGTGTGTTATAGTAAGGCATTAGTCTTGGAAACAAACCCAACATAGGAACAAACATCTGTTAACTTCAGTAGAGTTGGAAGGCAGCAAGGTCACATAAAAATACGAGTTTCAGTCATGGGTAATCTAAGAAAAAGAAAAGCCTTAATGTAAACCAGTGCTTTGTTCTCCCCTAGTTGAGTTATTTCCATGGTTGTGGTATAATGGCTTGGCACAATGTGTTGCTTGCCCATGGTTTTTAAAACTATTGAACACCTAAGCCTGCAGTTTACTGCAAAAAGTAGTGTTGAGCAGCAGTGTTATCTCAGGCTGTTATTAATATAAATAGGCAACTCAATTTTTTATGTGAATATGATCAGAAATAGTCAGAAATAGAATGCTTATATAGTCCTATAATTATTGTTGTCACTGTAGATTTTTCCATTCTGAGGGTACATTTAAAAGAATTAAGTGCTTCTTGGCCTAAAAATATACAACACTTCAAAATTAAGGCAAGTTTTAAATAAAGAAAAATGCTCAGTTTCTTTCCCAAACTAATTGTCTAGGCTCTATTAGCAGCAAGCTATGTTAGCTATATTTGGAGCCAGCTGTGTAAATCTTTTTAAATAGAAAGACTCTTACTACCTCAGATGCTATAAGTAGAAACTACTTATTTAGCTTTAAGTAGGAGAAGAGCTTGTTTTCTTGTCCTTTTAACTGCTTGTGTTCTTGTTTTAGGTTTTTCCACTTGATTATATTCTTATTACAACTATTGTTATGTACTTTATCTTCACTTCCATGGCAGGAATTCGAAATATGGGGATATGGTTCTTTTGGATAAGGGTAAATATGACTCAAGTTTTGTTTCTAATACTCAGATATTTAATAAATATGTTCTATTTAATGTCCATGTACTACTTCATGCATTCAGATGTTGCCAATTGCATTTTCTGTGTGTTAAAGCCTATTGTACAACTTGCAGTGCTTTTGGAAGGTGTTTTATTTTGTTGTCAGACCAAAATGGATGTTGCAGTTTGAGCAATAGTCAGCTGACTTTTAAGTTGTCAGACCAAAATGGATGTTTCAGTTTGAGCAATAGTCAGCTGACTTTTTTTCGAGGGGTTAATCAGTGTCACTTTGGCTTCTGACTTTTCTAAGTTAAAGCCAGGTGGTTCTGATATACTGGAAGGTATAAGTCAATTTTATGGTCAAAATCTGAAATGTGCATGTGGTCAGAAGTGCTTGACTTGCTTTCTGTGTGACAAGCAAGTTTACCTTGATAAGAGATCAATGGTGATCTGGCATATCTAAATATCATGCAAATAACAGATTAATGTATTTGAAAAAGCAGCTTTGTATCCAGCAGCATTTATGGCATTCATGCCTATGATACTTGGTTTAATATTTCACTGCTTATGTGCCTACTTTCCTTTTAAAACTGTCATCTTTTCATCTGGTGACATTCCAAAATTGTCAACAGTGATCAGTCTTTGCAGTGAGGTGTGAGATTAGCTGTTGGTTTTGGGTTTTTTACCCTTCAGTTGCCATCTTCTTTACCCTTATATGGTACTCAGGTTGAGCCCTTGGGGGTCAGAGTTGAGTTGTATCTACAGGGTAATAACAAGGGATTGTATTGTTCCCTGCAGTGTAAAGTGGACAAGGTGTCACCATATGGTGCACAAGTATTCCTCAGAGCCTGGGAATGCTCTCTCATATTTCCTTCCTCTGTTTCTAGATCTGATTGGAGGTGTAGTGATAGATGACACCCCACCTTGACCAAAGAACACAATACTATTTGACAAACCAAGGCAGTTTGTTATCAGTGATAGGCAGCACCATTTAAATCTTGCTACTAACTGCTGGTGTATAAATGTTCTGAGCCATTAATACAAACAGCAGTTAATTTGGTTAAAGAGCTGTGCTTTGAAATTTAGGTAAATACACCTGAAAACCTGCTTTGAGTCACTGGAATTAACTTGCCAGAGGATAATTTTAGCAATCTCCTACTTCTGGCAGTAGAATTCAAGCTGTTACGTGAATTAAAGAGGTGTTTACATGTCTTTGGGGGGGGGGGGGG
>NW_008684196.1:31721-55523 GCF_000695815.1 Acanthisitta chloris
CATTGTGTTAATATTTATATGCTTTCTGGTTTTAGCTTTATAAAATCAGACGAGGAAAAACTCGACCTCAAGCACTCCTATTTCTCTGTATGATACTTCTGTTGATAGTTCTTCATACAAGTTACATGATTTACAGCCTTGCCCCACAGTATGTCATGTATGGAAGCCAGAAATACCTGGTACAGGTGAGATGTAATTTTTGTTGTTTAAATGTTGTTTCCTGCATCAAACGTGTACTGTTTAGAGCAACTTCTAAAGCCAGGCCTATTCTCTGGTTTTGAGGATGCTTTTTTAGCCAGTTTTTGTAAATACAGGTAGGTCTCTTGGTAATACACAAGCCAGAAACTGATTGTGCTATGTTACACAGCTTAATTTCTAGATCATCTCCAGACAGTGTGAAAGTTGGAGTTTTGCTTTACTCCTTCTGGTAAGACAGTTGCTAGGTTCCAGTAGATTTTGTACTGGTACACGTAGGTTGCTGAGTGACTGCAGTGAGGATTTTTTTGATGTATAGGGCTCTGCCTACAGAATTAAACCAACATTGTTCCACAGTTGATAGTTTTTATATGCATATTTGTGAGGAATGACAAAGTTAACTTGGTACAGTAGGAAATAATAATCAGACTGGGGCTAAGTATGTGCTGATTCATTGTACTTTAGACACTTTGGACTGTCCAGCTTCATGAAATGTCTTGCAGTTCTTGCTCTCTAAAAAAATTTCTGCGAAATTAAGTAGTTAAAATTTAGTCTCTGCTTTTGTTACTTCAAGGTTTTGGGATTTTGTCTTTCATCTTCTGTACCTGAATACTTGAATTATTGTGTTTCATCTTAGTTTGAATGACAGCCTGCATAGTTATGGGGAACTTCAAAGTTTTGTGTCATAAGCATCTTGAGAGGTTTCACAGACAGCTGTTTATTAAGGTCTGGTATCCTACAGGGGCAGACGTTGTTAGGTCTGATCTTGCAAATGTTGACAAAGCTAACCAGGTCGTGAACTGGTTGCTTATTCAGGCACAACAAAGTCAAGATCTCTTGCTGTGCTCTTTGGCATTTAAATTGCACAAAGACAGAACAGTTGATCCAGAGTGGTTGAAAGAAGGGATTTAAATGAGACTGAAGTAACTGCTGCTTTGAGCATTTGGAATACTGGTATTAGTTTTCTAGAATGTTCTCCCCCCAGAGGTAAAGGTTACTGCTTTAAAAAAAGCAAAGTCCAAAAAATCAAACCACCCACCAACCTCCTTCAGCTGCAAGAGGGCACAGACTCAAGCTCTGCCAGGGGAGGTTTAGGTTGGATATTAGGAAGAGATTTTTTACGGAGGGAGTGATCAGGCATTGGAATGTGCTGCCCAGGGAGGTGGTGGATTCACCATCCCTGGAGGTTTTCAAGCTGAGACTGGATGTGGCACTTAGTGCCATGGTCTAGTAACCACAGTAGGGTTGGACTTGATATTTGAGGTCTTTTCCAACATGGTTGATTCTATGATTCTATGGCTCTTGTCATTCATCCAGCTGCAGAAATACAATCCTGGTCAGCACTGCAGGAAGGATTAACTGAAATGGTTGAATAGACCTCTTATTTTCAATTTAAAGGATTAAAAGATATTATGGTCAAGGTAGCTATCCTGGGTCTTTAGGTTCTTATGTCTCATTATGAGGAGCTATGTTTAAATTGTATAATACAACTTGAGTAGAAACTGCTTTTATTGTTAGAATAACATGAGGCATAAAGAGCATGCTGGTAAATTATACCTGGACTTCTCTGGCATACAAAGTAGATACAAGGTTGTCAGATTACATCCCCTCAAAGAATCTTTCAAAATGTAACTAGACACATTTTCTGTGTCTGACTGCCCTGATAACTGGGTGTTAAATTTTTGTGTTTTGAAATGAGGAGAGATGGTGTTTGGGAATGAAGAGAAGCAACAGGGTTTTCTGGTGGGGTTTTTTTCTGTTCATGTTAGTAGTAAAAAGGCTCTTAAGAGTTATGAGTTGGTGGTTATGGATTTAGGAGCATCCAGGAAATACACAAGGCAAGCTGCCTGATGATGGGAGCAGTATGCAGCTGCTTGCTTGGGCGGTCCAGGTTTTTATTGTGTTCATACACCACAGTCCATTTCATCATTTAAAGTAACACCACTGGTAACCAACACTGTGTAAGAACCAGGCAATAAATGAGAATTATTCCAAGTCAGCTTAGTGGATGATTGGGCTGATAAACATATATATGAGAATCTGGTGACTCCACCAAAGTGTGTAAAAGGAGCACTTCCCCCTTTGCTTTGCCCTTCAGTAATTCCCAATCTAGTAACCTGTCAAACTAATTTGTAACCAAAATCTATAGTGATGGATTAGACAGGGAGATTCCTGTTTCAATCTTGAACTATGTCATTTGGAGACTCTTGACAGGACTTTTAATTTGGAAGTGCCATTGACTTTTCCTTTTAACTGAATATGTGTAGAAGAGTGATCTCTTGTGAGTCAATTAACATTAGCTAGACCTGGGCTACTTGTTTTATTAACTCTGACCATTGGTGTGTTTAAAGCCTGTGACCCCAATTTATCACAAGTGTCTTCAGTTATGGTGTGTTATAGGAAACTTTTCAAAGCTTCTTTTGGATACAGTGTCCTTACCAACTGAGTCCCTTTGTCGGGCTTTGGTCAACTTTCATAGCTCTTCAAGCACTGAGAAATGCTTGGTTTCACCTCTTAAGACAGTTTGTAACATCTGCTAATCAGTGAGTCTGTTGATAATATTTCAAAAAGATAGAGCATGTTGGATACTACCATCTGACCTTCAGACCAGAAATATACTGTATTTGGTGATGACAACCCCATGGAAGTGTTAGGCTTGCATCGTGGTATGAAAGTTGAATTTCAGATTCATTTTATGGACTGTTGAAGATTTAATTTCAGAAATCAAGTTTGTTTTTCCTGGGTCTTCAAAAACAACAGAAGCTATATTATTTCTAAATGAAAACATACTTAGAAATGTTCAGGCTTTACCACCCTTGCAGCTTACCCTGCATATTCTGGTCAAAAAAACCAATCCTTTTGAATATTTTAAGAGGTTTATCAAAGCACTTCTTATAAAATTAGTAGTCTGTTGGGAAATGGGTTTGTTTTGATGATTATCACTGTCTATGGAAGATGATTGCTGGCTGACTGGTGTACTAATTTTCTTTTTCTGATGTAGAGTAATAAGACAATTGATGGCCAGCCAAGGAATGTGACATTTGTATCTAAAGACTGTGATGCAGATGCACCTGAGGGTAAGATAAATTTATTTCTTTTATTTCCAATGTGATAGGTACATGCTGAGTTGTAATAAGCAACTCAATCTCTTTATGACTTTCATTTGCTTTAGTCTAATATGAAGCTTTGATGTATAGCTAAATCTAAAAACGAGCTTGCTTAAAGCTTACTTAATGCATTTGAAGAAATGACTATTTTCAGTAGAAACCATGGGTAACAAAGCATTCCAGTTAACTTTAAAATCTCTGATTTGCTTTAACATGTATGTAGAAGAGCCTAAAAATAAACCCCAGCTGGTGAATAGCTTAGCATCAGAAGTGTCACTTCAGTGTATATGTTTATCATACAAATGTGCAGGCAAGAATTCTGCTGAATTTCTCAACGTACTTCTGGAACTAAGATCTGAACTTCTCAGTGGAACTTCACAGATAAGAGAACTATGCAGTTTTTTAGATGTTAACATGGGCTTTTCCATGAGCAAAAATGACAGTGGAACTAGAACTCAGACCATTTTCCCGTGGCTCACGTAGTTTCATCATTCCTTATAACACCCAGTATTACCCTTGCTCATCTGTGTTATTAACCATCCCTTTCAGACCAGTTTTTTGTGCAGATGATGTATTGTGGATATTCTGGAGCTGTGAGTAGTGACTAGCAAGCAGATGGATAATTCTGGAATGTTCCTTGACTTGCTACCTATGCAGGCCTTAATATTGAGTTTTGAGAGAGAGAGCCTGGTAACATTTTATTTTGTTTTTATTCCTCAATGAAACTTAAGTAAAGCTGTGAATGAGTTTTATCCTGCTTTCATGTGAAAAACAAGCTAATTGGAATCAGGCTGGATTTATTTTTTTGCAATGTTACCTTTCCCCTTCCTTTATTCTGCATATAAGCAATTTTTTCACAGGTTGAGTTACACAAACCATTGCAATACTGATACTGCTCTTTAAGGTCACAATCAATTATATTGATTGCTTCGGTCTCTTGCTTAAAAACATTGATCTCAGCAAGAGATTTGTAGCCTTCAGAATGGTCCAGATGTTTTCAGACCCAAGCTTTCAGTTGTTTTTACTCTGGCAAACTTTCCGGTCCTCTTTAGGATGAGCAGTTGTATTATGTGTGCATTTAAATGCATATGAAAATAAGTGTTTGTTAATTGATAGGATAAAGATTTGTCCTGTGTTCTCCTCGTATTATCAGTGTTCTTTAACTATTGATTTTTGGCTGCTTCTAAAAAGATCTTAACAGCTATTCAGGTTTTTTTTCCTACTTGTGTTATTGGAAAAGGTAATACTTAATTTTAAGTAATTTTTGCCCTAGTGGAGATAACTGGGCCAGTAGTTCTTTGTTCCTAGTCTGTCAGATCATGGTCTCTTTTGCAAGGTGGTTCCCTTGTATCTGCACTCAATTTCAAATTTAGTATGTATGTGTTAGTCTTATTCCTGGCAGTTCATAGCATTTCCCAAGGGGGTATGGGTTCTTCTGCTGTCTTCCCCCAAACTTCAAATAAATCATTCATCCATTTTTAATTGCTATTTTTAGATTTAATGCAGTTTCAACTATTTTGATATTTTGACTAACATAATTGTTCAATTCACATAAACTGTCATATTTTTGTGATTAAAGTTAGAAACACTTCTGTGGCAGAATTTAGAAGAACAAAATCTCTTGTCTTTCAAAATGAGATCACTTTGACCAAGTTGTACAGATCTTTGTTTCTTGTGAACAGCTTCTTGACTTGACTAGTGTTTGCTGGGAGAAGAATATACTCACTGGCATTGATAAACTCATTGGTCTTGACTTGCAAGGGGAAATTCAGATTTCCGCAGACTTTGGTGCTTATTTGTAGGAATTGGACTTGGACTGAAATCAACTTAAATTGCACCCATGCGTGATCGTATTTTTTCAGTACTTCGCATGATTTCCTTTCCTAATTTGCCTTGATGAATGGGAACAATATAACTGATGCTTAAAAATAGTTTACCAATGTGCCAAACACGAGAGTTGGCTTGTGTAAACAATGGCTTTGGTTTGCCATTATTGTGTTGTTGAAGGTTCTTAGAGTCATGTTCTCCTATCTTAGTAGGAAGGAGGTGAAGAATATGTTGATTTGCTGTCCTGTGGTAACCTAGTATAAGTAGAAGTTGGATTAGTATTTCATAAATGTGAATGTTAATGTGATCAAAAGGCTGTAGAGGAGTTCTGTTAACTACAGATGTTAGTTAGGCCATTCAAGTGGTTTTATAAATGAAAGTTTATTTTGTCATACTCAACTTTGAGCAAAAAAGTTGCTTTAGTGAAAATACTTTGTTCGCTGTTTCATCCAGTCAATTTTAGAAAGTGAGAATTGAATGCTTGGCTTGGGATCCTTGCCATTTTTAATACTTGGTAAAGAAGCTAATGAAAATAACTGTTGTAGATGCTACCCTCTTCTGTGATCAGAGTATCTTGACAAGTGAGGAACTAGGCTTCTAAATACAGGTTCTCTTGTTTTTAAGGGTATTAGGCACAGGACACAAATAGATGCAAATAACTTTAAGATGAAGGTTGGCCAAGCACTTACAGTTTGAATTGCTTTCTCTGGTACTAGGGTTTTATGTAAACCAGTGAACTGGTACTAACTGCAAATATTGATTTGTCTTCTCAGCACTTTATTTTGTTTTATTTAAGCTGAATTAATTCTAACAGGTGTTTTTCTATAAACATAAAACTGTCAAAAAGGCTGTGCTGATGGATAAGCTTATAGCAATCTGTTGTTGTATTGAATACTCAGATGATGGAGATATGATCTCTACTTAGTGGTATTAAGTATATTGTTTATTCTTTCTGAGATAGCAGAAAAGACCTGATCTGATCTTGTTATAACAGCTAATACTCTGAAACATTTTTATATTGTTCAAACATCAGGCTTTAGTGGGCAGTGTTTCCTGTAGGTGTGTTTCAAAGCAGTGTTTGGCTTGGTCAAAAGGACAGTTACACTTCCTGGAGAAACATAAGGCAGTTAGAATGCAATCTTATGAAAAAACACTCTCAAGTGTTTATAGTTAGATATATAATTTTAGGGGGTTTAGCATTATATTGTCTTTCATGCAACAAAGTATTTCTGTTTAGTCCTGGTATGCAGGAGGTGAATCTGTTTTATACTCAATGCCACAGGTTCTAATAGCATAACTGCATGAAACAGAAAAGAAGCCAAAAAATAGTATAGCAGGGTACATCTTAGTACTCAAAGTATCTTTTTTTGTTATATTTAAACATCTTGCGCAAAAAGTTTGTGTTCTGGTTAACTTAAACTTTTTTAAAGCTTTTTAAGTAGTCTTTCTTGGAGCAGCAAGAAAGAATCTATTTGTTATAGGCAAAACAAGCATTAGTTTTCAGAGCTCAATACAGTTGAGCAAATATCTCATTTGATCATTGTTTTTGAGGTCTACTGCCAGCTGAAATGTTGGGTCCACAGTTCAGCTGAGCATCAGGTCAAGCAAAGGAGTTCAAGGATATGATTAAGACTTGCAGCTGGACTAATACATTGAGAATGTGGTATAGGTTTAGCTAAACAGGTTAATGAGATACAATGCAAATGAGCAATGACTTCCCTACAAGCTGTATACAAGACTTTTCTCAGCCTTAATTATGAGATCTGATCAACATCTGTGCCTCTTTCTAGATGAAAAACAAAATGTTATTTTTTAAGCATTATGTACTTTAAATGCCTAACATGTGATGAGTCCACTTTGGATGGGAAGATGTAGACATTACTTCAGCTGGAAAGGAGCCCCAAATACAAATGCCAAAACAGGAAGATGCACTTTGCATTTGTCTAAAGGAGAAACAGGAGATGTGTGAAGGGAAACCACAAGCACATTCAGAACCTTCAATATCAGTAATTTTGTATGAAGAGTTGTATGATCGTAGATTACCATTTTCAAATTGTTGTTTTAAGTGTATTAATTGGCAGAGTTACAAAATGCTTCACATAAAGCCTAAATGGTGATTTTCATGAAGACTTAGTTCATTTTCCTCTTACGTTACTGATGAATGACCTTACTAGTACTTTACCCTCAATCTCTGCTTGTGTACCTAATACTATTGAAGTCCTTTGGAAGAACTCAACACAAAAGAAGCACAGTGATGCATGTGTGAGCACAGAAAGCTCTGTTTGACAGCTGTAAGCAGTCTGAGTAGCTGAGTGCACTAAACCTCTTTGCAGTACATTGTTCATTGATGTGCAGTTGTAGAGAGAATTCCTGCACCCCACCACTGTGGGCAGATGTGAGCTGCTCTGAACTCTTCCGCCCTCCAAGCCATCATAACTGAAGAGGGAAGAAGCTGCATTTTCTAAATATTCTGATGTTCATGTTCAATGGAATTTAGCAGTAAAGTAATTGCATATTTTCTTTTTGGATCAACATCCTACTTCTGTTGCCTGTTGGATTTAAGCCCAACAGTAAAGTGAAATGCTCTGATGTTATCAGTACTTTGGAATAAGAGTTGAAGCTCCTTGCAAAGGATTGAGGGGTATGCATCTATTCTTAAAAGGAAGTAATGAGCCCTTTGAGTAAGGAACCTACCAACACTTTGTCTACAGAATGACCTTTTCAATAAAGGCAGTTCTCTAACCAAAAGAAGGCATCACTTGGCCTCCCTAAGTAGCAATTCCACCCTATCTTTTAATCACTGAGAAAGATTAATTACAGCATTGTAATACAGTATTGGAAATATTTGCCATGAGATGTTGGAAGCTGCTTCTGCTGATATAATCAAATAATCTTTTTATCTTAGTAGAGACAGCTGATGATTTCACTACATGACATGCTCAAGAACAGCCATGTGGAAAACTTAGGCAGCAATCTGTAACTATAGTGAGTGAAGATATAATACAGGTGTTTTCTGTCTGTCTTCAAATGTGGCTTGCCCAGTGGAATTAGAAAGGATCAATAGACTGGATGAATGAGATTGGGCTAGGCAAATCCTAGCTACATAGTGAGAGAGAAATCTGACTGAATTCCAGTCAAATCATGTCTGAAGGAGGCCGAAGATGGGAAGCAATCTGTTGTTCTCAGAGCATCATTAGTAAGAAAATTGCTAATTCACATCCAGCTTCTTATTGAAAAGAACTTGGCTTTGGGTCTTTTAAGTTTGACTCTTTAATCATATTCATAACTGGTTTTGTTCTCCAGAGAGTAAGCAAAGCATTCCAGCATGGAAAGTTGCCCTACTTTCTAAATGCTTCTTTGAGTGTCAGCTGGTTATAACTACTTCTGTCCACAGATAGAATATTAGGTACTCTGTGTAAGGATATAAAGAGGTCAAGACAATTCTGTTAAAATATCATCCACCTTCCCATATTCCAATTCTTTTCCATATAGCATGATCTCAGGATGAGGAAAACAATGAATCCTCCCACAGGACACACATCCTTTAAGTAATCAGCTAAAGACAGTGTGAGGCAAGTGAAAGGACATGGCAGAAATGAGGTTAACATTGATGGTCAAGTGGTATAATGTAGTTTCAAGAAGTCTGAACTAGTGTAAGTTGAAGTTTGTACCAAGCTGATACCCTGAAATGTTGTAGGTAGGTAATGGTTTTTATTAGAATGAAAATGATAGGTTATGCTGTTCCCTGCTGCTTTCTGGAATTTTGCATTTGTATTCATCCCTGGAGTTGTTTATCCTTTGTTTATCCTTATGCCTTTGATGTTTATCACTAGCTGTGCCTTTAAAAGAAGGATTGTTTGCCCGTAGTTACTCAAAACCAAGAGTTTCAAGGGAGACTCAGAAAATGCCTCTTGCAAAGGTTCAAATTTAAGTTAGCAACTTTAAAGGTAAGAAGTAGCAGTTATGGCTTGTGTCTAAACACAACTGGCCAGTGTTAGTAATTAACCTAAATTGTACATAGTGCTTCAAAAGATGTCTGGTTTCAACAAAGGTACTGAGAACACTTCCCTCAGCAGGCTGATCCAATGGTTTATTGCTTCCCTGTGGAAAGTGGGCATTATCTCTTTGGAATTAATGTGGCTTCAGATTTTAGTTGCTGGCTAATGCTGTAGCTTTTTGCTCTATACATGGCCTTGCAGCATTAGTGTTTTCTTTGCTTGAAGGTACTTAAGAAACGTTAAAATCAAGTCATCCTTTAGACATATGAAAAATGAGATTAACAGGTTTAGCTCTTCAAATCTCATTAAATGGTTTTCACCTAGCCTGTTAATATATGCAGATCTTGGCACCCTGACAGATTCTCTGTTACCAAACTGAAATAGAAACCTTATAGTTGGATGCAATTTTCCATTATAATGTCAGAACTGTGCTAGGATGAACTCCAAATCTAAAAAGACCAGGAGATGACTGATAGGCTTTTGGAATGTATAGAGGGAACTGTTGAAAACCTTTGCCTATGTTTAGCTACAGCTTGTTTGTGCTTGCTTGGTTGTAAGATCTGTACCCTTTTTCTGCCACTAAATCCTATATTCATACATGAATGCAAATCCTGTTCATACACGTCACTTTGTTTAAATCTGACTGTTGGAAAAAGTAGTTGTGACCCAGATTGCTCAGTGGGGCATTGTTCTCATTGTTTAGCAATCAGAAACTTTGATTAGTGACTTTTCTTTCAGCTTAGAATCTTGGAGGATTTTACTGGGAGCCTCTTTATGCCAAAAAGTCCTGCTAGCACTGATGGGGCTTGAAAATTCTCAAGCCATTTAATGTTAAACATTCATATGTGTCATTATCATCAAGAACTTACATGACTGCTGCAACTGTTCATGTACTGTAAAGTAACCACACATAGCTATTGGTTATCCAGACTTGTAACTTCTGTTACAAAATCACATCTACTACAAGACTAGACTGATTCACATTGATTGGATCATTTTTCTGGCTGTCTAGTTTTATACCAGGTTGCATTTGATTTGCAGATACACCATGTGAAGTATCATACACAACTTATCTGTAGCTAGAAGCACTGAAAAAAAAAAACCCAGTTTGCTTTCTAAGTGATAGGTTGTCCCAAATAGCTTTTCCAGGCTCCTCATTAGTCCTTGGTTTCCAAGTTCCTGACTCCTCCTTAGTCTGCTAGATCTTTTCCCTTGTCAGGATTTGATTCCAAACCTCCTGAGCAGCCTTTGTTGAGTAAGGCAGGTTTTTGGACTAGACTTTATCTAGCTAGGCTTTTGGTTTGTACGTGTCTATTTTAGGTACCATCTCACTACCACTTCCAGCTGAGAAAAAAAACCAACAAAACCCACACCAAAGCCAAACAACTGGGACAAAACAGCAGGCAGCTATCTCTGCTGGTATGTTAGACCTAGATTTTAGAAGACTGTAGGCAGCTGCAAACTGTTGTTTAACATCCGAGTGATTTGATACTCATGTTTCTGTAGTGTACTGTAGTACTTCAAAGTGCTGTCAAGTGAAATGCTGGAAGCTTAGTGATTCACATCTCTAAGTGGGGAGCTATTGTAGCTACATACAACCAGTTGGGAAATAGTTTCAGATCCTTCCCACATGTGAGTGAACTGATTTTGGTAGTATGTCTTCAATATGCTTTTTCGGTCTGATAAGGGATCAAAGGTGTCAATTTGTTGCCAAGTTAACCTTGAAACAAGCTGTGTGGAAGCTGTGTAATACTTGTGTTATTATGATAGCTGAAAGAGTGATGAATTCAAGATTTAAGCAATTTCTGGGACAAGTTAGCTGAGGGAAAGGTAACTGGTATGAGATGCCACAAACCAAAAATTGTAAAAGCTTTGTATAGGAGGTTAATTTTAGCTAGTGAAACCAGAGAAGAAGCAGCAACAGCAGAGGAGGTTGTCTGTGAAATGCAAAGACAAGCTCAACAGCTGAATGAGGCTAGTATTAATTTTGTGGGTGTGTGTATATATATATATATATATCATAGCAGGGAAGAATATGGAATAAGTGGGGATGTGCTCAAATAGAATATGCAAAAAAGCCCCACTTTTGTAGACACTGACTCAGGGACAATTAAGAGTATGGTCACCTTTTTCCCTGTTTAGCCAACAGTAAAAGAAAGAAATGTTGTATTTATGGCTGGGGCAGCTGTTGCTGCCTTTCCATGAATCTGAGTCCAGAGAAACCTGTGGAATTGATATGTGAAATACAATCTTAAACATCTGTGGATATAGGAAGTCCTTGACTGACCTTAACACTATGAAATATGGATAAAGATGTTAAGTTGTGAAATGGTAAGTACAGGACAAAGGGGAAAATCTGTAATTACAAAACTTTTGATGTACCTGCTGATACCTGAAGACTCTTGAAGCTTGTTTTGTTTGGTCCATGTCAACAATTTGGTCTGTGACCAAAGCCATAGCCAGAAACTGCAAGCAGCAGCTGCTTTTGCAGCACAGCTTTGAATGATTGGCAGCAGGGTGTATGAAAGAAGTGTTCTTGGATATCTGAAGCCATGCCTTCAACACTTTTAGATTTGGAATATGCAGTGCTTATATGTTCTAGCACAGTAAAGCTGCAGGTTTTCCTTGGCAAGTGGTTCTTAGTGTATTTTATGTAAAACTAGGTTCTGCTTGAAATCAGGGAAATCATTTTGAGGCACCTGAATCTGGCATTAGGTGATATGGCTTTGTGGTTTAGGGGTTACGGTGGTAGTGCTGGGTGGATGACTGGACCTGGTGTTAAAGGTCTCTTCCAGCCTTGATGATTCTATGATCTGTCTGTGGATGAAATTCTTACTTTGGATTTTTTCATCCAAAATACCACTGTGAGTTAGATCTGTGTTGTTTATACCTCTACCTTCATATAATGATTTTGAGTGCGTGCAGGACCTTGAGGTAGTCTGATCCAAGCCCCCAGCAGTGTCAAGGAGAGCAGGTTGCTCAGGCTCATCCAGCCTGCACAGCTTCAATGTTTACGTGTGCTGATGGTGAAGCTTCTCCTATTCTTTAACAGGAATATTTCCTGCTGCAGCTCTGTCATCTGTTGTCCTGTCGTTATGCAGGTCTAGGAAGAATCTCACTTGGTATGCCCCCACTAGATAAAAGGCAGCAGTAAGACACACCTGCAAACACCTTTACTTCAAGCTGAAGAAACAATCTTCATTGTATGCTGTGTCCTTTGCCATTGCAGCGGTTCTCTGCTAGATTTGCTCCAACATGGCAATGCTGCTTGCATACCAGGCCGCCCAGAATTGCACTGTTGCAGAGCAGTTTCACTCAGAGTTGAAGGAGGTGATCAGTTCCATGGACATGTTGGCTGCACTCCAGTTAGTGAAAGCCTGATACTCAGTTACATTTTTGAGTTGCAGATCAACACCGGTAACTACATGTTCTATTAGTCTACTGGGATATAAAGTCACTTCCTGCAAAGTTGGATTGTATCTGGTCAACCCTCAGCCTTCACTGTTGCATGGTGTCACTTTGTTTCAGGTACAGGGCTCCTGTCTCTGATAAACTTTGAGGACTGTTTAAAAGGCCTTGAAAAATAGGCTTCTCCTGAATCTGACCATCCAGTGTGTTGGGCCTCTGTTCTCCACTGCTCCTCGGTTTGATCTCTGGATTTACAGAGGTTTTAATCTGCTTTGTTGTCTAGTTGATTAACGAAGAGGTAAAACAAGTGTGCACATCAGTATTGACTCTCAAATAAATAATGCCAGTGCTTATAAATTACATTGTTCACAACAGTTTGCAACTCTTTCCAAAGAAACTATTTCCTTTCACATGCTTTTGCAAAAGCTCACGTTATTTTGAGATGCAGAAAAGACAGACTAAGTTCACATAATTTGAGTTTTCAGTGCTTGAAATAACATTTTAGGCTTTAATACTGGGGATTCTGTAACAGATCCTTGTAATTAATCTTAAACTAGCTAATTTTCTTCTTGGAAGAAACCTTAGTTTGAAAATATTAGTACATTGAGCCTAAGTGTTTTCTAATTCACCATAATGAAGAACTTCATCAGTAGACTCAAACCAAAATATAGTTGACTCTTCAGGTAATAAGACTATTAGTACTTGTCATTCTTAATTTAAAAACTTGTTTTGTCTTGAGCTGTAGCTGTTTGGCTTTGTTCCTTGGTCAGCACTAGGTAATGTGTTGTATTCTGAAAGTGGTGGCAGTTAGGTGCTGGAGGCTTGGTAGATTTCCATGTGTGCTTCTGTTCTGCATGATCAAGCTATGTTGGTAATAGTCACGTTGATCATTCTGGATAACAAGTAGTTGTCTTAATTCAGGTTATTCATTATTACTTACTCTAAATTAGGTCATATGGAGGACTAAGTTGATTAAAAATGTCATGCTATGTCAGCCTATTTAGTAATATCAGTGTAGTAATGTAGTTCAGAAATAATAGCTAAAATTTAGTTAGCTGCTCTTGTGACACATTGCACAGAAACATTTTATCAGGGTCAGACTGTTCTAAAATATTTACCATCATCTATTTTATCCATTTACTGTAAGAGCCATCTCAAAGTCTTTTAGCTGTTATTTTAATTCAAGTGAACTGCTGGAGGGCTGCAGGTGGTAGTGACAATATTATATGCAGTTATGAAGCACCTTCACTTTACCAGCATTTCTTAGAGGCTGCTGAAAGCTTAACTATATAAGCAGCATATCGGTCACAAGTTTAGAAGGCAAGAAGTCTGTATTTTTACTGCACCTGGGAGATATTTCCAAACCTGGGGTCCGAACTGATGGAAGGACAAGCAATTTCTGGATTGCTTGTTTTCTCTAGCCTTTAATTTATTTAGATCCCAATTTCTGCTCTGCCAATGGGCTTTAGGTGGGGTTTGGAGCATAGTGACTGCAAAAAACCCCAAACCAACCAGGAGATTGTTATAGCTTAGCATGAACTCAGTGTACCCCTCCTTGTACTGAAGAGGTTCATCTTCTGGCTCACGTGCCCTGCTGGCCACTCTGACAGGGCCTCTCAAATGTCACAGCTTCAGTGTCCCATACAGGTGTTTATACTACCTGTCTGCGGTGTTGAAAACACCTTGGCAATTTGATTCTTTATTTTGTTAAAATCTGCTGCTTCGTAATGAAGAAAAATGCAGCCATGTCAAAAAATAGTACCCCAATATTCATGTTGTTAGAGAAGTGAGGTTTGACCAGTACTTTAAGGTCTTGGGTACAGGTAAGCCCTCTGCTATCTGAGTCACAAAAGGCCCCAGCACATGTTGGGGTTTTTTTGCTTGGACAACTCAATATTATAATTGACTTTGATTTTTACCAAGTTTATGCAATCCTGGTAGAGAAACCTTTTGCTCAGGATACTGAAATGTGTGTTTTAATCCAGAATCTGCTTTGGCTACAGTTTACCTAAAATGGGAAGTGAGTTCGGGTTTAGACAGATTCTAGTTAATAATTGATATATCTGCAGGAGAAATTGTACCCAGTTGTAATGAGGTTATCTGTCTTACTCATAGCTTAGTGGTGCCTCTTTTCAGTCACTTTCCCATAGCAACAAATAATACCCCACTTGTATACCTTCTTGGCAGAGGAGAGTAAATTACTTTTAATGGAGTGTAATTGTTCTGCAGAGCACCAAAACTGTGTAAATTACTATCCTGTAAATTGGATTTAGCTCAGTTTCTTTGTTCTGTGTTAATCAGTACTATTTGCTTTCATTTTAGATCAGTGTATTGTCACTCGGACCTACCTCTTTCTTCATAAATTCTGGTTCTTCAGTGCTGCCTATTACTTTGGGAACTGGGCATTCATTGCAGTAAGTGCTTTGATTTTTAGAGATCACTGAATCAGATTGGGTAATTTACAGTAGTTGTCATTGCATTATTTGCATCACCACACTGCCATTTCCTTTTACATGTATTGCCCTTATATGCCCCTGAATTGAGTAACAGGAACTTTTGCTACTTACTTTATATTTGCAGGTCTTTTTAATTGGATTAATTGTTTCATGCTGCAAAGGCAAGAAATCAGTCATTGAAGGTGAAGTGGATGACAACGATTCAGACATGAGTGATGATGAACCGTCTGTTTATTACCACTGATAGCCTTTTGCCTTCAAGAGGGAAAAATTGTAATTTAAAGTTATGTTGAAGGTCATACCCATGTGGAATTTGTATCCAAATAAGCATCCTTGCACCTGTAAAAATAGAAGAAATAAGTATGCTCACTTAAAGGGGTAAAAAGCCTGAATATCACTTAGAGTATCACTGCTAAATGAGAACAATTTTTGAATCTGAGCTATAATAATGTATCAAAAAATTGTTTTATGGTTAAACATGTATGTAACTTTCTGATGTATAATTTGATGAACGGTTGTAACTATTTAATAGTTCATGATGCTTTTCTGTTAACTTGGGTTTTCTTAAATACTTGTAGGACTTTTTTATTCAGAAATTAGCTGAAGTCCTGCAAAGCAGTACAAATAATTCTGTAAAGATTTGGATGAGGTTTATACTTTCAGAAGCGTTTGACTTCAACTTTTTTGCATTAGTTTTGCTGGCAATTCTGGGATTTCCATATAAAACTGTAGCTATCAAGTGAATGTCTTTTTAAGTATGCCAAAAACATCCGCTTAAGTGGTGAGTTCCCAGTCTGTGAAAAATGTCACTTTTCCTACTGTTACCCCACTGAGTTACCATGGGAATCCTCAGGTAACTATGAGGTGGCTTTTGCTCCATCCAAGGAAATCTTTAGTCTAAATTACAATATTCAGCACTGCTGCAGTGTTTTAGTACAGTTCAGATCTGAAGCTGCCAGGTGCCTGATCTAGCCATAACCAATGGAATAATTAAGATGTGATTAATTTTTAACTTATTGTTCTCTTTAATGCAAACTGTTGAGTTTGAAGTTGTTATTGTCAATATTTAATGTAAATGATGTCAATTTGTTTACAAGCCAACTTTCAATATTTAATGTAAATGATGTCAATTTGTTTACAAGCCAATATGTTTATATAAACACAATTCATAAATATTTTTGTCATTCATGTTGTCTTTGTAAAGTAATCCTATTTTAGCTATATAGTTACTGAGCTATATTTCTAAGGCTGAAAAAAATTCTTCAGATATCCTTTGACTGATTCTGAAAGAGAAAATGTTTACAAGTACAGGTTTTTAAGCTTCTAATGCTACCTAAGGGACATTGAAGTCCATGCAAGCACATGGAAATGTAACTTAGGTAATCTTTTTATAAGACTAATTGTTAAATAGCTATTAAAGTGCAGGGGAGTTATTAATATTATGTCCTGCTTACACATTTGCAAACACTAAAGTTGTGATTTTGAGGACAGTCTGCCTCTTCCTGCAGTGTTTCAGAGCAGCAGGCTCTCAGGAACTTCTGAAGTTCAATTTAGTTTCAGTATTTGAGGAAGTCTGAGGTGAGTTGCTTAGTTAATGCATGAACACAGGGAACTGATGTTTGGACTCTTCCAGGAGCAAACAAAACTGAAGTCTCTTAACAAGCCTTCAGTGCTAACTGCTCCAATAATATAAGTGTTTTTGGCAGTCTGGAAGAATGTGTGATTTTGTAGGCTGATCATAAGCTGCAAATACCCTGTCAGGTCTGCTCACCTAATAGCAATCAATCTGTTTGCTACCAGTGAGACATTTGAAAGGACAGAAATGTATTCAAACACAGAGTAGGTACTGAAATCTTGGCTAGGCAGTCTGAGCTCCCTTTGACTAGAATTAGCTGAATACTATTTAAACATGACCATTGGGGAAACTTGCAGGGAATTATTTAGAAGAAGTTCAAGTAACTCAAACAGAAGATGGAACCTGATGTTGACTGTCTGGAAGTTACATCCTGAGGATAGCAAGACATTGGAGTATACTTATCTGTGAATGACCTGGTGGAAAACTTACATGAGCTAATTTAAATAAAGTTAACTGCTCAGATGTTCTCCTCCTTTTCTGTGTTTTGTTCATTTTTCATCTTCAGCTTTAACCAATGATAAATAGCACTTCCTTCTTCAGATGTACCATGTACAGATTTGTTTGTAACACCCAATTTTGCACAGTTACATCCATTCTACCTGAACTTCTCACCAGGGAGATTGGTACTTGTCTGGGGAAGATTGTGAAGAAGGTAGGTTTGTGCCATGGAGCTGCTTCCATGTTGATGCAGGCTTGGGTGACCAAGATGCCTGGCCAGTGCCTAGGTATATGTTGCTGTAAGTCTCTCTTGTTTCTAGGATTTCCTTAATTTCCAGGTTCTTCCCAATCCATCTGTTTCCCACCTAAACAGTCTATATGCAGAAACACCAAGAACTGCCTTTGGTCACTTTGTCTCTTTTAATTGGAGGATTCAGTAAGTACCACTATTTTTTAATCCAGGTATTAATCAGATTTACAAGCAGCCCATTGCAAGGAGGTGGTTTTGATAGGGGAGTTCAAAAGTTGCTTCAGACATCTGCTGTCACCCTCTGTCATGCAAGCAGTAAATAACTGTCAGCACTCATAATCGAATTATTCTTCACCTGCCACATTCTCACTAAAATTTCTCAGGAGTTCAATGAACCATTTGACTGACGAGGTTTTAAAAGATTTTGTATGCACTAATGTAATTGTAATGAATATACACTCAAGAACTCATCTCTAAACACTTCGTGTGATGGGAACTTGGCATTTTTACCATACTGTTCCTTTAACAAGAACTGGAGGTGTTTTGGAAGTTTACTGTGGGAACTCACAAACTGGATTTGTATATCTGTTATCACCCAGTGAAGGAAACTAGCAGTGAAATTTAGAATAGCCCTAACTTTAAATACTTAGCTTTGATCAATACTTAGGGCAACTTTAAAGAAACAGATCTTCCAGTATATTATTTCCTAGTTGTTTCTTGTGGTGTCTTACTTGCAAGTAAAACAATAAATTAGTTTTTGTCCAAAGTTATCCATGCTGTGGCAGCACTTCTCACTCATTTAGCTGTTAGCTAGGAAATGATAGTCCAGCTTTCTGCAGGTTTTTGGAGCAATTTTCAATTTTCCACTCATGTTACAGTGGTGTTCTACCTTGTAAGCAAATATCTAATATCTTCCACTGAGTCTTCAGAGATCTCAGTGTTCTTAAATCACTGTTTGATTTAAATGAGTGGTATTTCAAATGCATTTCTGTAGTGTGAGCTTTCCAAAATTCTGAATAGGTGCAGTGCTGTTATCACACCTGGCTTAGGTTACATTTGTTGTTGTTGTACTTTTCTAGTTAGCTTCTACTACATGGGAGGCTTTGAACATTTAGAAGCTAGAGCTTTAAATCTTGCTGACATGTCTAACCATGATCACCAGGAATATATTTAATAGAATTCAGCAGCAACATTTACCAAATGGGTCTTCATTTTGCTGCTTGTACTATAGTGATTGAAAATTTATCCAGACTTAGAGATCATAAATACAATAAAGCTTGTAATAGTCTGTTTTGTTCCTTAGCTGAAGCTAACAGCATGCTGCATATCTCCTGCTGATTGTCAGAAACAACTGAAAAGCCTTTGCTGGTGAAGATGCAAATAAATATCTGCTTAAATTTCAAGAAAAGATCACAGGGTGGACTGAGATTTCACACTGAAAATAGTAGTCTGTTTCTAGGTGGAGTGTACCTGTCCCAGAGTCATGCTGCACAGAATAGTCATTGCAGGCTCAGGTAATGTGCCTATATAAACTGAAAGCTAATGAACCTTTGCAATGGTTGTTTTGCTTCTGAATGATGAGGGTAGGCATAACTCTGCAGATTGATGCCTTCTGCTGCTTGGACACTATTTCTTGGGCCTGCAGCTGTTTTGGTATGTGGCTTTATCAACACAGGTTTCTGAATTGGACAGTGGTCTACAACAGCATTTTGGAAAGCATTACCCCCTTGTGCAAGTTACATGCTGTATCCTAGAGTATTGGTAACTACTGCTGCAGAGGTACAGCTGAAGTGTTTTAAGGTAACAGATAAAGTGTAGAAGGTAAGGTTTCTCCTGTAAGTAAGCAGATATTCAACCCATTATGACAGCACTGATAAAGTTCTGGGTCTGGGTAGGGAAATAAAGCACTGCTGCAAAGATTAAACAAAGGAAAAAGATTCATCCCTTTCTAAAACTGTGAAAAATAATTTGAAATCCTCAAGCCGTAACATTTTTCAGGCTCTTAAAGATTATAGTTAAAGATTATAGTGCATATTGGTAATACATCTTCTTATATTAGTGTAGATCTCTTCTCTTGTAACCTTCTGCAAAGTCATTTTTCTTGCAGATAAAGCAAAGAAATGAAACTAAGAATCACTATCTCTTTTCCTGCAAATGTGTATTTTGACTATACTTCTCAAAAGCAATAAAAGCCTTGTTTTGATTGTGGTAAGATATCATTTTCTGTTAATAGCCTGAAATTTAAAACAAATTCTGCTTCTAAATTAAGACACTTACCAATTCTGGATAATTAAATGAATCAGAAAATCTAGTGTTCTTGACCAAGTTCAGTAAGATGTGGTTGTTGCAGAAATTATCTGGAAGTCGGGCTATTTTTAACATTCTCCTATTCAGGGAGATTGAGGAGTGATAGCACTTCAATCAAATTTATAGCTGTAAAGAGGATTATTTCTTTGAAATAAACAGACAATTTAAGCACATTTTACAATCTATATTTATAGCTTTCTTCCAGATTCACCTCTAGGAGAAGTGTGATTTATTTAGGGGGTCAGGCAGAGGAATTTTACTTTCTGGAGGGCTGATAATAGAGGTAAGCCACAGATGTAGTGAGTTTCTGATCCTCTTGTGTTCACTGCCTAGGAGGACATTTGAGGCCTTCCCTTATAACAGCTGATTAATGTTCAGTCCTTATTTTGTGTGTTATAAATGTATTTTTCCACAGAGAAAATATGCAGGTTGCCTGTAAAACAAAACACAATCACAGAATAATCAGAGTCAAAAGGGACCCACAAGGATCATCTAGTCTAACTCCAGGCCCTGCACAGGACATCCCTGAGAATCACACCCTGTGCCTGAGAGCATTGTCCTAATGCTTCTTGAACTCTGTCAGGCTTGGGGCTGGACATATTCCCTGGTGAGCTGTTCCAGTGCCCAAACACCTCTGGGGGAAGAACCATTTTCTAATATCCAACTTAAACCTGCCCTGACACAACTTCAGACCATTCCCTGGCTGCCAGAGAAAACAGTTCAGTGCTGCCTCTCCACTTCCTTCCATGAGGAAGTTATATCCAGTGATGAGGTCTCCCCTCAGTCTCCTCATCTCAAGGCTGAACAGACCAAGTGCCTCAGCCACTCCTCATGTGGCTTTTCCTCCAGGGTTTTTACCATCCTCATTTCCCCCTTTGGACACTCTCTTAACAGCTTTATACCTTTCTGATATTGTGGTGCCCAAAACTGCACGTGGCTTAACAACACAACAACTTAAATTTTTTTTTTTGAGCATTTTTGAAGAGTGATGCACTCCCCAGCATGAGGTCACACTTGCAGCTGCACTTCAGGTAAAGCCAAGATGCTCTCTGCATTTATTTCAGGCCTTGCAGCAAGGCCATCCAGTTGACCATCACCATTTCAGGGCTCACACCAGTGCTGTTCCAGTGCAGACCAGTGGTTACCTTCTAAGGCTCAACGGGAGCAGCCACAGCCACATCTACATAGAGCTTGCCCTGTCCCCTCCACCACTGCTTTCCCACCTGAATGTTTTGAGCCAGGCAACTTTTCTTTCCCTTTCTGACATCATGTCAAAATCTTTATCGTGAAAATCCAAACATCTTGCTTAAATGTGGAGGCTGTGAGAACATTCAAAACAAATGTGAAGCTGCACATGTGTGTAGTTCCTACTGAAATTCAAGTCTGAATATGGTGCTTTTCACCAGAATGTATGGAACTTCCTGCAAGGAAGTAAAATATAGATTGAATTAACAGCATCTCTGCTGAGCTGCCTGAACATTAATCACTATGTTACTGTTGCTATGGAGGGTTTGAAAATTCTCCTAAGTGTAGTAAGTGCATCACTTCAATCAAGAGTACTTCAGAGTCAGGACAGCAAGGACTTATAATGTGAATGTCTATGATATTTCTTCACACACAAGTCCCTCCACAAACTTACAGCCTATGGACATATTACTGTGTTAAGCATTTGAAGGAGTGTCCTGGGACTGAAATGTTTGATTCTGACACTTCATATGTAATTTAAGGGTACTAGTTACATCTTAAATTTAGAATCATAGAATGAATTAGGTTGGAAAAGACTTTTAAAATCGTAAGAGTCCAACAGTAAATCTAACACTGCCAAGTCCATCACTAAACTCTGTCCCTAAGCACCAAATCTACATGTCTTTGACTTCTCTGAGTTGTAATTACTCTTCTCTAAACTTTTAAGTTAGAAAAGTGTGAATTTGTATCCTTACTGCCTGCTGACTTGACTTGCTTTACAAATAAAAATTATCAAGCTGCAGATGGCAGGTATGTCTGATTTACATGGAATGTTCTTTTGGAATAGGCCAATGAAAAAAACTTCAGTTTATTGTAAAATGTTTTCCTCTGTTTTGAGGTGCAAGGTCCAGAATGTAGAATGACTGTTATTTGAACTTGAAAGTTAAGTTCTTGACAATGCCTGGAAAGATATGCCTTTTAAGTTGTGCAGACACTGATATCAGGATTATTTTAGGGTAGGATTTTCAAAATTGAGCAGTGTGGCTCCTACTAAAAACCTCTGGGAGTTCAGATCCTAGGTGATTTGGAACATTCTGGTGTTCTTGAAGTACTCAGGGAAAAATATAAACTCAACTGTTTTTCTTCCTATTCATGAAGGAATTAAAATATATTAAAACCATACATTTAATAAGTAGAGTTGAGCATATCAGCAGTTTTTGTATTTGAAAATACATTTCTGAAAAATTAACACTTGACCAATGCAATTGTTGTAGAGCAGATTTCAGACTTACCTAGTCATGTTCTGGTTCTGAGAGGGAGCAGAAAGGTGCTGTCAGAAGGCAGATTCTAATCTTTTCTGAATTAGCTTTGAGCACACTGTTGAGAGACTTAATCATAGAGAACATTTTTTTATAGAGACTTTTTATTCTGTGACTGCTAACCCTGTGCTGTTCAAAGCCTGTCCAAATGGGACCTGACAATATGCTTGAAGATGCTGCCAGCTCTGGGTAAAGAGTGTGTTTGAAGAAGAAATTATTCGTAGAAAAGAGAAAGGTTGAGAGAAGAGACTTCCATGGTTTAGGGGCTACAGCAGAGTGGCAGGTTAATGGCTGGAGGAGACTTAGAGGTCTCCTCCAAGCCTTGATGATTCTGTGATTCTGTGTGCCAGATCCACAGAAGAATCTTGCACCATAGAGCTCAACAGTAGATGAATTTCAGGCAATCTGGCACCTAAAAGCTAGATGCTGCTTCTCTCTAGGTTAATTCACATTGCTGTGAGAATTAATGCTGCAGGGTGGTGTATCAAAGCTGAGTGACAAGAAAGGAACTTGCTAGTTACAGGTGTGCAGGACCTAAACATGGTGTGTAAGTTCCTAAGTTCTGATCTATAAAGAGGCTGACAGGGAATCAGATTTCTCTACTACATCAGTGTTGTTTAGTTGATTAGCATCAGTTTATCTAGTTGAAGTTGTCCCTGCTTATTGCAGGGGAGGTTGGACTAAATGAGCTTTAAGTGTCTCTTCTCACCCAAACTATTCTGTGATTTCTGTGATTCTCTTCATGGAATCATTCTCTTGATGAGTTAGATCTCAAGAGCTCTATCACCTATTTGAGAATGTGGCAGAGAGGAACATTTGGTGGAAGCTGAGAAGATGCTGATCCTAGATCATTAGACCTGGCACTTGAGTTCTTCAGTGTTCATAACAAAGGAGGATTAAAATGTGGGCAGAATGTAGTATGAACAAGTCCTATCTGAAATCTGAGCCATCTATTTCTTTTTTACAAGCTAATAAATTTGGGCTACCAGGCTTTCTAGATAACTGTAATTAAGGTCCTTTGTATGTTCAGAGAGGTGCATGATTTAGGCTACCAGGCTTTCTAGATAACTGTGATTAAGGTCCTTTGTATGTTCAGAGAGGTTCTTCTCTGCAGGTGTGCCTAATATCTGACCTCTGTTGTTTGAAATACAGATGGTACTACCCACTTCATGCGGACTGATAACTGGCTGCAATACCTACCCAGTAGTGCTAGATCATGATGCTGTCTTCAATCTCAGTGGAACAAACTTTTGTTTTCACACCTGGAAGAGAACCCTCATCACCATGCTCTGAGGGAGAACTCTCTGACCCTGATGTTCAACTTGATGTCTTGCAGACTTCCAAACGTCTGTTGACATCAAAGAAACACAGAAGCAGCAGCTTCTTCTGTAGCAAACTGTGCTGTGTCCACAAGTTAAGAGTAGTGGTGGTGGTGGTGTTCTGACCAGAGGGTGATGTGCCTGGCTGGCAGCAAATTATAATTGTAAGAGTAGTGGTGGTGGTGTTGTTCTGACTAGAGGGTAGTGTGCCTGGCTGGCAGCAAATTATAATTTTTCTGGTCTTGGAGGTATTCCAAAAATAAGTAGATTGGTCCTACAGGCTTGAAAAAAGCTGTGTTGTGGCATAGTCAAACAGAAAAGTACTCATTGGTCCCTCATCCTGCTGTGTTGTCCTGC
>NW_008684196.1:55551-62885 GCF_000695815.1 Acanthisitta chloris
AGTGCTACCATGTGATGTGTGTGGAACCAGCACTGATGTGCAAGGCATGCTGAGCAGACAAATGGTGCCAGTTCCAAGTGGCAGCAGTAGAAACCCACATCCTACCAACAGGAGTGCTGCCTTCTCTTGGCCATGAAGCATGTCTACTTTTTGTTTTAGAAAAAGCTCCAGATCAGCATCCTGACAAACTGGCATCCTCCTACAGTGGAGCAAGGAGCTGTTTTAATGCCTTTCAACTGTTTCCCCAGATTTCCGGTGCCACTGCAGAAATCATGTGAGGATGGTTCTGTCTCATCCTCTCAGGGATGTGTGAACAGGCCCTGTTTTGACAGGCTTGCTGGATGTGTCTTCACAGTTCCCAGTAAGGCTCCCAGGTCCCCTGCCAAAGACACAGTGCTAAGTACGTCATTCAGCCTTGGCAAATCTCTCATTGGGCTGGATGAATAATGTGGAGAAGGGCTGCTCTTCACGTATGTGAGCTTCTGTCTTAGGGAATGTACTCCAAATAGATATGTTTCCATATTAGTGTCCTGTTTTAGGCTAGTGCCTGAACAAATCTTTGTAGCAGCATCTCTGAGTTGTCTGATACGATGGAGATGTTTTGAATTGAAGAGCTCATCTCATAAAAAAATCCTTGCATATCACTCTTGATAGAGTTATTTCTAATCTCACTCCATCTGTTTCTGAAGGGCCTTATTTAGACTTACCTATTAATTTTAAATTAAACATAGGACTTAACTCACCCTTTTCCGGTAACAATTTGTTAAGCATTGTGGTTTTGCCTTCGTTTTTCAGCCTCTTTTTTAAAATGCTTTTTCAGGATTGTCATCCAGTCCTGTGAGCAAATGATCTCCAAGTGCTTTGAGAAATTCACTTGTTTTGTATTATAACATTGGAAAATTTATCCTTAGATAGCACTGTAGTTGCATTTAAGTAATCTGGTTGAGTAGTTGAATTCTCCTCAGTCATGATCCTCTCATGGATAAAAGAAACCACATGTTCTTGCTGTCCCTAGTGCTCCCATTGTTGCTCTCTGACATGGCTGTATTGTTTGGACTCTTCCCAAACCCATTCTCAGTGATTCTTTTGCAAGTCCTTAGATCTTTATTTGACTGCAAACATTATGCTGCTGGCTGACAGATGTACTTTTTTTGATTTCCCCTACATTTTATCACACCTTATACTGCATCATTATTTTTTGAAATATGCTAGTACTCCCAAATCTGTAATGCTCCTCTGTGAGCATTTGTAGTTATAAAACTTTACGTGCTGGACTTGACTGTTAAATTGTATGCTGGATGAAAGCTATTCTCCATGCTGGAATGGATTCAGCTCACTGCTCTTCTTCCTGCTGTTCTGAAGAGGATCCTGCTCTATAGTCACCTGCAGTGGCAGTCAGCAATATGAAGGGAAAAATAAAAACACTCTAATGTGCTCTAGTCAGGAGTTTGTCAGGATATCTCTTAACTTGTCCAGTCCCAGCAAGATCTATCCAGTTTTTAATTAGCATTAAAGCACTTCTAGTTGTTCATTTGCTGTTGTGTTAGTCTCTTCCAAGAGTCATATTGTTTGCATCTTGTATGTTAACGTGGTTAGTTCTTAGTTATGAAAAATGCTTTTCCACACCAATCAAATTTGATTTAAAAAGTTCCTAGGGTGAAAATCATTGCCCAAGGTATTAAAATAACTTTTATGCCTCATCTTGCCCCAGAGATAGGAGTATGAAGCATAATTATCATAATGTGGACACTTCTTGAACATTAATAATATGCATAACTTGATGGAGTATATAAAGTTTAGTGTAAATTATGTTGCATTTAAACATTGAGTTCTCAGAAGTGACAGTGCTGAAAAATGGGGAGGAAGTTCTCACTCTTGAATCAGATTTATCTTTTTTTTGCAAGTGGAATACAAAAATATAAATCTATAGAAGTGAAACAGTGCCCATTTGAATTAAGAACAGTCACACATTGTCCCTTAGGTAAGGAAGGAATAGGATGGGGATGAAACTGAGTCATGCTGAACTGCTTTAGTAGTTTGCTGCCAAAAGGGACCCTCTGCATATTCCAGCAGCATCTAGTGCATGCCTAATCTGTTTGTGAGCTGACTCAGTTTGCTACTGTAAGAGCAAAAATAAACAGAAACTTGGAGGTGGAAAGGAGGGAGAAGTACTGCATGACTGGAGGAGGGGAATGATCTGGAGAAGGATAATGACTGACCTTTTCAGGACAGCCAACAAGCCATCACAGCAGAAGACTCTGGGAGAAAATTGTCCATCCTTGTAAGGCTCCAGAAAGACATTTGTAAGAACTAATGTGCTCCAGCACATGAGAGGAAGGGGAAGGTCCATGTCAGGGCTGCAGACTTGGATATTAAGGTGAATATCATGCTGCTTTAGCCACTCTGGAGGTCACTTGTCTAGCTAAGGGAGACTTATGTCCAAGGGAAATCTGGTCATCAATGGCTTCTTTTCTTGTCCCTTCTATTTTTCTACCTCTGGCTCTACTCTTACATAATATTTTCTTCAGTATTAGTAGTATGTGTTGTAGGTTTTTTCCTGTTTTTCTTTTTTTTTTAAGTCCAGAAATCTTTCCAGAGTTTTTTGACATAACATGACTTGAAATGAAAGTGATCTAAATGGCAAGTTGACAGCATGACATTTGCAGCAGATCTCTGGAATGCCTTGGCAGTGCATGTGGTTCAGGTATCCAAAGAGGCACAAGCTTGCATGGACTAGGGAACAGATGTCATCCAGGGAGAGAAGCCAAGGTTTTTTGACAGGTCACCACAAAAGAGTTCTTGGCCTGTGCTGAAGCATTGCAGTACACTCTAGCTCCTTGAGGCTCCACAAGGAACTGATTGGAACTGAGCTGGCTGATTCATCACCACTAGTCTGTTCCTCCTAACATAAGTGTAATTGCACTACTTGAGCAATTGGGCTCACAGCTCCTGATGGAGTAAATCAGGCTCAATTTCATGCCTCAAGGGGGAGCCCAGCATCATCTTTGAGACAAAGGTGGAAGGGAAGGGCTCAAATTGCTGCAAAAGATAATCCTATTAACATCCCTAAGAAAAGAGGGAAGGACACTCTGTGACTCAGTGCAGGTTTTGACATGCATTGCTAAGGCCATCAGAGGATTTACTGCTTTTTTGTGGTGTCAGTCTTCACTGAAAGGGTCACATGGCTGACCCTGTGGGTTGGTGGCTGAAAGATTTAATCTAGATGAATTGGTAAAATTTAACTTTGAATAAAGATGGAGCAGATTATCGTGGCACTTCAGCAATACACTTTAAATTAGATTGAGCCTGTTGAGCTTTATCCTTAAGATAAAACACTCCCCTCTGCTTCTGCCTGCCCCAAACCCACCCCCCCTAATAAAAAAAAAAAAAAAAAAAAAAAAAAGAAAAAAAGAAAGAAAAAAAGAAACAACCAAAAAGAGGCTAACAAAATGTCAGACCCCTTCAGTTATTTTGGGGAAGTCAGTGATGGTGTGTCAGAACAACTCAAAAAAAAGAGCAAGTCTAGTGTTTCTTTCACTTGGAGAGCTGAAAGTAGTAGTCAGAAAAGACCAGCCCAGTCAGCTTCTGAGAGAAAATAGTTGAATAATTGGTAAGTAACTGGAAGCTTGCCAGCAGATAAGTAATAATTGATAAAGATTTACTGAAATCAGTTTTCTACCCTGAGAAAGGCATAGGCATTGTGGGCAAGGAAATGCATTTTGAGAGTCCCCATAGCATTCTGATAAGTGATCTCAGAAAACCTACTAGTGAATAAATGCAGAAATGACTGGAGAACTGCACTCAGGAGATATTAAGTGGTCATTAATAAACCAGGAAAAATGTATCAGGTTGGGGATTTCTGTCTGTCCTGCAGCTAGTGTTGTACAATAGTAACATTGGACCAGGATGATGAAATGGATGTGAGGTGTAATAAACTTGCAAGTAGTTTAAAAGGATGATGAAATGGAGGTCAGGTGTAATAAACTTGCAAGTAGTTTAAGTCTGGGAAGGAACACAAGCACAGTGGAAGAAAAAGAGTGAATTTTAAAAAGTTCTAACAAATGACAAGAATTGGTGATGTGATCAGGCAGAGAGCCAAAATGAAGAATAAATGGCTACCAATTCTAGCTTAGAAATGTCTCTGAAAATTACTGTGCATTACAAGCTAAACAAGTACAGTTTCAGGCTACTTTTTCATCCCTCGACAAATTGATGAGGACACAGAAATGGGCAGCTGACCTGCCAGAACTGTGAAATCATTGTTCCACTTAACAGTCTTAAGGCTTGACCTGGAATACTTCCTGCTGCTCTGAGTACTGCATGTAAGCAAATCAGAGGAAACTCTCGGGAAGGTAACAGGAATGATTAGGTGTTAAGATGTGACTTAGAGGGACAGGCTGGATGGACTTCTGGAATAACAGTTCTAATAGCAAGAACAGTGAACTTCTGGAACTTGTTCAGGAAAGTTATGGAGTCTGTCATGGAGGATCTTTGTCTAGCCTGTTGTTATGCATTTCGTGAGCAGGAAGGTGCCTGTGGCAAGTTGCTGCAAGATCCTCATTACCCTTTCAAAGGCTTAAGCTGTTAAAGAAAAGTTTGCTAATCAGCACATATTAGAGCCCATGTCACTAATTAACATCTCTCTTGTGAAAGCCTCTTGTTCATGGACAATGCTTCTGACCTGCTGTTCAAGACTTTCTGGTAGTCTGTGTCAGTTCCCACAGGTGACAGTGAGGAGGAGACTGGAGGAGGTGTGTTGGACTATACATCATAGTGATATTTCCATGCTGAGTTAAAGTAGTTACAGGTGTTCCAGGTTATGGGTGTTTCAGAGACTGAATCCACACCATAGAAAGAAGTGCCCCATCTGATGTTAATTCCCCATTATAGTGGTTTGTATAACATGTAATTCACTTTTTTTTTTTTTCATATTTTCTCAAGGAGTAGATGAAGAAAAGATTGTAAGTCTGACTTCTGCTGATATCTCTTTAAGAGGGAAGAACAAGGCTGAATATCCACTGCTGGTGACTGCCAAGCAATGAAGATAAATTGGGACAAAAATAGATCTCTGAAAAGCTGTGAATCAATTTTAGTGACGTAAAATCACTAATGGAAACAGGATGGTTTGGGACAGAATTTCTGAAAGTTAAGCAAATAATTTAGAACAAATTAAAATGTGATAATATGCTGCACTTAAGTGATATACCTCCCCTCTCCCTTCACATCCCCTGTTAAATAGCACTCATCTTCCTGTTTTCACGTTGGAACACTGATAGTGAGAGCTATAAAGTTAAAGATAGCAAGAAAATGTTATCCATAGAACCAAGTGTAAAAGAAAAGTATAGGAAAATGCTGTAGAAGGAATTGCAGCTGATTTGATGACTTACTCTTGCCAGGTTAAACATTCATCTTAGCTGCCTGTGCATTGTTTAAAAGAAAACCAACCAAACAACAAAACCTTGCTTATAAGTTCCAGTTTTTTCTTGGGAGTTGAGTTTAAGTTATTTTATGACTTTTTGGGGGGTTTTTTTGAATCCTTGTAGTGCCTCTATGAAAGGCAGATAATTACATTTTCCATCTATTTTGGAATTTCTTCTCTTCAGGGCCCTGATCTTCATCAGTTCTAATGCAGATAAAGAACACAGAGATGGATGTAGTGTGGCTTAGGCCAAACATTTGTCTAGTCCAGGATTCTGAAAGCTCAGGGATGGAGGTAAAAATGTCATGTGTGTGTAGTGATACTTTCTAAAACATCCTTTCAATATCCAGTGGTTCATTTGGGTCTTGCCCTTTCTCTCCTTTTCCAGACAGAATACTTGCCTTGTTTGTTTTTCACTTCCTTTGTTCTTCCTCTTGTGACTCTCATGTATTGAAAATTATTTGTGATTATTAGCAAGGAACAGCATCTGTCTCACTTTACCCTGAACCTTCTCATTTGACTCTCCTACACTTAGTAATTTGAACCCATTTTTATTTCCTGTGCTGATTTTTTTCAAGTTTCAAGCTGCTGAACATCTCATGAATTCTTGTCATTTCTCTGCTAAAGGATTCTTTATTTTTTTCCCTCTGTGCTTTTCTTATCATTGTTTAGGAACTAGAAAAATCTCTCACCGCCCCACCATAATCTTATCCTTGTCTCCTAGCTCTCCTAGCTAGCAAATTTATTTTGAATACTACATTCTTAAAATCTGTGCTCCTCCTACATCACCTAACTAGAGCTGCATTAGCAACATCATTCCATAGCCACTTGCATACAGATTTGCCTCTTACTGTCACCTTTTCAATTAACATTTTTTCCAATTCATGTAAATGAACTATAGGAAAATCTGCTTTTGCTTTTCTCCAGCTTGGAAGAGGTTGTCAAGTATTTTTAACACTAAGACAATGATGAAGAATCTTTACTGTATTGTGTTTGTTTCCACAATGGAGGTCTAGGTACTAAATTTTCAGTGTGTTGAGTGAACACTTCAGAATTTTTCAATAGCTATTGAAAAAAATGTAGTAAATCTGGACTCCTCTAGTCTGCCTGGTTTGGTGCTCTAACGTAGACCCTACACCATGATGAAATGTTTGGAATTTTGATTTTTTTTGTTGTTCCCTTCTTGTCTTCTGGTTTTATTGGCTTGGACACAATGCCAGTCCAATGCAGCTATATGGTATTTGGTTGGTTTACAGCCTAGACAGATTCATCTACTGTTTAGACATGAGTGGTAGTAGTTGGAAGAAGATGTATGGGGATGGGGATTGGGTATGACTGTAGGTGAAGTACTCACTTGGAAGAATTGGGTTTGGATTTCCTTTTGGTCTTGCTTTAACCATAGCCTTGTCCTCAAATATCCCAGTTGTGTGTTCTGTCTTTTAGGCTGGGGACAGTGAGCCAGAGTTTCAGCCACTGCTCTCTGAAGTTGTTCCACTCTATTAAAATAGATAATTACTAAAGGAGGGGTTTACATTTGCCTCTTCTAGTAGTGCTCTTGGTCACATATAGCAAATTTCAGTCTTGCTAGCCTAGCTGCAGTGGGTTGACCATGGCCAGCAACTAAACACCCACCTAGTTCCCCACTTTCTTCCCTCACCCCCTGCAGCAGGATGGGAGAGAGACTGAGAAGAGCAAAACCAGCAAAACTTGTGGCTTAAGATAAAAGCAGCTTAATATGTGAAGCAAATCTGTGCACCCAAGCAAAGCAAAATAAAGAATTTATTCATTACTTCCTATCAGCAAGCAGATGTTCAGCTTCTTCCTGGGCAGCAGAGCTTCATTGTGCATAACAGTTACTTGGGAAGATAAAGGCCATAACCTTGAATGTCCTGACCCCCCCCAATTCCTCCTCTTT
>NW_008684196.1:63092-73469 GCF_000695815.1 Acanthisitta chloris
AAGATTTTGTTGTTGAGCATAATGTCATAAAGTATAGGATACTCCTTTGGTCAGTTGGGGTCAGCTGTCCTGTCTGTCCCCTCCCAAATTCCTGCCCACCCCCAGCCTACTCACTGAGGAGCAGCATGAGAAGCAGTGATGGTATTGATGTATGCAACTATGGCACAGCAATAGTCAAAACACTGGGGTGTAATTAATGCTCTTTTAGTCACCAATCCAAATAATTATGTACTTCAGATCCAAATTGGAAAAGTAATCTATTTGCATCATTTATCTTTGGAATTGTAGTGGGCTGACCCTGGCTGGATGCCAGGCACCCTCTAAATCTGCTCTCTCACTCCCCTCCACAAATAGACAGAGGAGAGAAAATATTATGAAAGGCTCATGAGTTGAGTTAAGGACTGGGAGAGATCACTCACTAAGTAGCACCGTGGGCAAAACAGACTCAGCTTGGGGAAATTAAGTGATTTTATTACTAACAGCATCAGAACAGGATGATGAGAAAATAAAATAGACCTTAAAAACATGTTTTCCCACCCCTCCCTCCTTCCCAACTCTACCTCCTTCCCCTCAGTGACACAGGAAGATGGGGAGTGGGGGCTACAGTCAGTCCATCACATGTTTTTGGCACTGCTCTCATTGAGAGGAGTCCTTCCCATGTTCCAGCATGTGGTCCCTCCCATAGGAGAAAGCTCTCTACGACCTTCTCCAGTGTGTGTCCTTCCCACAGGCTACAGTTCTCTACAAACTGCAGCAGTGTGGGTCACTCTCCATAGGGTGAAGTCCAATCCCTCAGGTTCACAAGTCTGAACTGGAACTCTCTCCATCATGGGTCTCTTCTCTCCATGGGTTCACAGGTCCCTGCCAGAAGCTACTCCAACATGGGTTTCCCATGGGGTCACAGCCTCCTTTTGGGCATCCACCTGCTCTGGTATGGGTCTCCTCCATGTGCTGCAGGTGGATCTCTGTACCCTGTTAACCTCCATGGGCTGCATGGGCACAGCTTCTTCACTGTTATCTTCAACACAAGCTGCAGGAGATCCTCAGCTCTGCCTCCTGGAGCACCTCCTCCCCCTCCTTCTCCACTGACCTTGGTGTCTGCATCGTTGTTCCTCTCACATATTGTCACTCCTCTCTTCTCTGACTGCAATTGCTTCTGCACTATAATTTTTTTTCCTTTCTTAAATATGTTATCACAGAGGCATTAGTGCTACTACTGATGGGCTAGGCCAAGCTGTAGTGGTGGGTCCATCCTGATGCCTCCAGCATTGGCTCTACAGGACATGGGGAAGCTTCTAGCAGCTTCTCACAGCAGGTACCCCTGTAGCCCCTACTCTGCCAAAATCTGGCCAGACAAACCTGATACCTGATAATAAAACTGAGGTGTTCATTCCTGGGATGTCTGATACCTGTGAAGGACCTAAAAGGGCCGATGTTGGTGCAAACATATTGACCTGGCTGCCAATGGAACACCCTGTGCAATCAGTGATGAAACTTGTGCTGACAATAAAGCATCCCTTGGCCATTTCACCTGTGTGGTGAAGCAGTTGGTGTTTGTCCTGTTCTGAACCAATCTGGGATCAGACTCCAAGAATCTATAGGGCTTACAAGAGCCTTTTAGCTGGATTTTTTTAGCTTTCCATATGTAACCTTTTGCTGCATGGTGTCCTACTTCCCATGGGAGGGAGAAAAAGTGCTTCCCCCCCTGCAGCCCTCCACAGTTAAGCAGTTGTGCTGTGTTTAGAGAACTGCTGGGGAAGTGAGGAAAGCCCTTGCTCTGGGGAAAGAACTGACACCTTGCTCACTGTAAGGAAATGAGGAAAGCCCTTGCTCTGAGGAAAGAACTGACACCTTGCTCACTGTATCCTGCCTGAATTATTATCTTATGATCGTGACAAAAGTACTTTCTCTTTTGCCCTAGGTTGTATGTGGCTAAAATTTTTTATATATCCTAATGTGTGTCAGGTTCTGTAAATACTTTCCATCAGCTCTCTGTGTTTTGAGGAAGAAGCAATATGTTGTGTGGGACTGACTTGGCCCTAGTCAGACAGCAGGCAGCTGTGTGTCCCCTTCTGAGTTACTGTCCCTACTGACTTTGCAAGGACCTAAGTACCTTATTCAAGCCCATGTAAATCCACAACCTGTACTTGGTGCTGGAGTGCTTGAATAGAATGACTTAAATCTCTGGACTGCATCATTAAGGATTTTACTAATTTGTGAAGAAACAGATGAATGGCCACATCCTTTTGTTGCAGCTCGCAGCACTCTAATTTCAGAAGATCATTTACTGAAGGGTCAGAGCAGCACTCTAATTTCAGAGCATCATTTACTGAAGGGTCAGAACCAACAATGTAGAAATTAAATACCAGAAAAAATGCAGTTTGTTTTGCCATGGCAGCCAGGCTATTCCTTTGTCCCGAGTGCTGCTGGATGCTGCAGAGCAATTTAACTCTTTATGTTGAGTTGCTGAAGGTAGGAGGGCTGAAAAGCAGTAGTTGTCAGACTTTCTCTTATTTGTATTGAATTTATCACTGCAAATTATCCAATCAATGTTCATTTCAAAGCCATGGCATACACACAACTCTTCCCTTATAAGTTCTGTTCCTTGAGCCTTTTGAAGTATTTGTGCAGGAGGACTAATAACCTTCTCATTAAATCTTCCTTGTGGCTCTGTGAAGATTCACTCCAAAGGCTAGTATTAGTTGCTTTGTTTGAATGGCTGTTACAGCTAAAATTTTTGCACTCAGAAATGAAATACATTATACTGAAAAACTGTCAAATGTGCTCAATTCTGTTACTGTAGGAATTCAGGGGCAGCATAAGACCATTTTATAATTCTAAAAACCTTTTGTTTCTTCATGGAATCCCATTTTATTGAAACAGGAAGCAAGATAATGTTCTGATTCCAGAAAATATGATCTGAAGGGTCAGGACAGCAGGACAGCCTCATTTCTCTTAAAAAGTGTAATGACAACACAAAATTATCACTATGGAAGGGAAAATAAGCCTAGCTTTTGTGCCTCCCAAGTGCTGGTTCTTTTCCTGAAGGCTCAGAGATTCATGGTGATCTTAAAATGTCATGCAGCATTATTCTACAGAGAGCTCATGTGGGAATCTGCTGCAAATGAAATGCAGCTCCCATCAGCTGTTTCTGCTCTAGTTTCTAGATGCAAAAGTAAACCCCAGCTCATAGAACTTGGAATAAAATGTACTTGAGCTCCTATGTATACACTGTGTTTTCACCAAGGCTTTGAAGTAAGAAAACTATGGAATAATTGTATTGTGTAGCCAATTTCAAATCATCTTGGAAAGGGATGTTGCATATCACAAGAAGAGAAATCATCAGAACATCTGTAATTGAAGATAATTTTCCTTGATCTTCTATCTGGAAAATCACAGAGCAATTTTGCTGGCCAAAAAGCTTCAGTCTTCAAAAGGAGACAAAAATTCCAGTATTTGCATAAGAATACAGGGCTTCAAAAGGAGACAAAGATTCCAGTATTTGCATAAGAATACAGGGGAAATTAAACATTAATGATTGGAGTGGCCACATGGCTGAAGGGCCACAAAAATGAACAAGGGTCTGGAACACCTTTCATACGAGACAGAACTGGGATTGTTCATCCTGGGGAAGGGAATGCTCAGGAGGAACTCATCAATGTATGGAGATACTTGAGGGGAGGGAGACAAAGATTCCAGTATTTGCATAAGAATACAGGGGAAATTAAACATTAATGATTGGAGTGGCCACATGGCTGAAGGGCCACAAAAATGAACAAGGGTCTGGAACACCTTTCATACGAGACAGAACTGGGATTGTTCATCCTGGGGAAGGGAATGCTCAGGAGGAACTCATCAATGTATGGAGATACTTGAGGGGAGGGTGCAAAGAGGACAGAGTCAGGCTCTTTTCAGAGATGCACAGTGATAAGGCCAGAGGTAATGGGCACAAACTGAAACACAAGAGGTGCTGCCTGAACAGCAGGAAACACCTTTCTACTGCAAGGGTGATGGCACTGGCACAGGTTAACCACGGAGGTGGTGAAGTCTTCATCCTTGGAGATATTCTAGAGTCATCTGGGCATGGTTTTGGGCAACAGGCTCCAGGTGGCCCTGCCTGATCAGGGGCCTGGGCCAGGTGACCTCCAGAGGTCCTTTTCTACCTCAGCTGTTCTGGGAAAATCAGCTCATGATTGCTATAATCCACAAACATATTTCACAGAAAATGACTGTTGGGTTTTTTTTCCCATGTGTCCCACCCTTTTCTGCATAGCAGTAAGGCTCTTGAAAACTCTTTTTTCTGCTCACATTCTCTGTCGGTTCTCACTTGGAGCTTGATTCATCATCTGTTCAGTCTCGTGTTTTATCCTCTACTTGAGATAAATGGTCTCCTTAGGTGCTAATGTCTTCATGCTCAATGTCAATCCTTCCTTAGTGACCTTGGTGAAATAAGTGAGGAACCCATGGCTAGCTGTCAAGTGATCATGAACAAGTGCCTTTATGCTTTTGTGTGCCTGTATGTGCTTTTATTTATACATGCAGACATATATATATGTATTTCTCTATATGTTAGCCATTCTAAATGCTTACAAACTGCCCCAAATGCCCCCACAGCCTTCCTGTCCTCATCTGGTTCTAAATTTGTACTCTTCACCTGTAACTAGATTTACTTGATAGTTGGCTGTAAGTGCTAGGAACAAGAGTGCTCTCTTTTAATGGCTTTGTGAAATGTCAGCAATAATGGAATCCAGTCATGATCTACATCTCTTGGGAATCCTCTAGCAGAGACAAATGGTTTCTGCTCCTGTATTGCTCAGTCCCACAGTGCAAGGACTTTTATTTTCAAGTAGAAATTAAGCAGAAACCCACTTGGTGTTTGCTCATTATTAAGTAAATGGCACGCTTGTAATTTAAACCTTTTTTTCCTACCTTGTTCATATCCCTTATCCTTATAGACTATCGTAGGCTTTAGATTAAGGTATTAGTGATACAGTTGGGTTTTTAAGGTGTTCAGTAGAAGTGATACAAAAATGTGGTACTTTGTAAAAAATCTATTTGTAGCAGCTCCTTGGAAGCCATGTGTGAGAGGACTGGTGTCATGCTCAAGAACTCTACCTGAATACTGATTTAAAGAATTCTCCCCAGCACTTCCTTTTCTATGGGGAGTATAGTTCCAGTCTAAACTACCTCTGGGTGAAAAACCTTTTCCTAATAGATAATCTAAACCTTCTCTGACACAGCTTCATGCTGTTCCCTTGGATCCTGTCACTTGTGACCAGAGAGTAGAGATCTGTGCCTGTTCCTCTGCTTCCCATTGTGAGGAAGTTGTAGACTGTTATGAGGTCTCCCCTCAGTCTCTTTTCTCTAGGCTGAACAAGCCAAGTGACCTTAGCCACTTCTTGTCTGGCTTCCTCTCTAGACCCTTCACCATCTCTGTAGCCCTCTTTTGGATACTTTCTAATAGTTTGATATCTTTCTTATATTGTGATGTCCAAAACTGCACACAGTACTGGAGGTGAGGCCACACCAGCACAGAGTAGAGTGGAACAATCTCCTCCTTGACCAGCTGGCCCAGGACATGGCTTGCCCTCCTGGCTGCTAGGAGGGCCCATGAGAAGGGAGATGCCTTATATGTAACAAACAGTTCTAATAAGAGGTTTTCCAATGGTTTATTTTAAAAGTGTGATGTATTTTTTTTTGCTGTTTTCAGAAAACGATACCAAAGGCCATTGCAAATTCTGGTGCTGATAATTGTAGGAATTCAGGTGCTCCACTAAATAACTTTTAAAAGCTACTTTGAACAGGACTTTTCTGAATTGGCAGTAATCCAACTCATTGACTCACAGTCTTAGAAAGTGCTATGGATGATTTGTCTAATGGCCTAGCATAGTGCTGCAGAGCAGAGTAAATCACAGCGCGTAAGACTTGGATGTGTGACCAATGTGTTTTGTTCACTGGGTCAGCAAGTAATTAGAGGGAAGATTCAAGCCCTGGCACATAACCCAAGCTATCCTGAGGAAGAAAGGTACCACTACCACTATAAGCTCTATCAACCTTCAAATGTTTTCTTTCTGTCCCCTGATCTCATCTGCATAAAGCCTATCACCAACTGCAGCATTTGTAGGGGTCATTCCTGTTCAACAGTACAAAATTAGAAAGATCTGAAGAGTTTGCACATCCTGTCATCTTATAAGTCTTCCTTCATCTGTTTTCTGTCTTCTGCTTCATTTGCTGACATACAAAAGAAAAAAATATAACTTTTTGCTTGTCTGCATGTGTATACTCTTTTAGGAATATTTGGACAGTCCAGATAAGGAGGGTGTCAGAAAGAAAATTACTTTCAATTGAGTATGTTTTCGAAAAGTAAAATAGAAATCTTTCCTATCTGTACAGAAATCTAAGGAAAACTGTAATATATGCTTCTTTTTCTATGAGGGTTGTTTTGATTACTCTTTTGAATGCTCTGTTAGAGCAGATACTTGAATGGGAAAGGAACTGGTAAAGGTCTTATAAATCACCTAAACCCTGAAAGTTATGTGAGAATATTTAAATGGATTTTAGGCTCTGAGTAAGATAAATGAGTAATTTAATTATGAATTCCAACTATAGAAGTTAACCAACAGCAGTAAATAAAGACCTTACTTGGATTAACATTTTAGAAGACTAGTTTTGGCTAATTTGTGGGTATAGATCAATTGTGGTGTTAATTTTATGATTCCACTAATGCCTTCAGTCTAATAGCAGGAATAAAAGAGGAGTTTTTAAAATTAAAATGTACAGTGTTGTAAAAGAAGGGCCATATTCTTGCAGCTAGACAAAATTATGGACTAGAAGTCTGGTGTAGATCCAAGAGAACCTCTCCAGTCCTTGACTGCCAGAAGTAGAGGAACTCATGGCATAGTAAAACTTTTTTTTCTTTAATCTGATCATGGAGAGTTTGCCCTTTAGATTTTGACAAGTTTTAAAATTAAAATGTACAGTGTTGTAAAAGAAGGGCCATATTCTTGCAGCTAGACAAAATTATGGACTAGAAGTCTGGTGTAGATCCAAGAGAACCTCTCCAGTCCTTGACTGCCAGAAGTAGAGGAACTCATGGCATAGTAAAACTTTTTTTTCTTTAATCTGATCATGGAGAGTTTGCCCTTTAGATTTTGACAAGTTTCTTGCAGGGGAAGTTTGCCTTTATGTCCAAGAAAAGACAGGACAGAACATACAGTGTCTAGTTCTTTCCTGCAAGGATTCTTCCTCATGACTTCTCTTTCTGGATGCTGTTTGTTCCAGCCAGGTTAATCAGGCATTCCAGGCATGGCTGCTCTGAGTTGATGAGACACCATTTAATCCTTTCATTTCACAGCAGCTGAGAACTGAACCTGCCCTATGGCCATCTTTTTTTCACTTCCCCAACACTTGCTTAGACCTGCAGCTTCCTTTTCAGACCCAGTTCTTTTTGATTTCTGGGGAGAAAAGCTGCTTCAGGTTGCCTTTTCTTCCTTTTCTTCTTAAAAACCTGTTGTATTAAATGTCAAATATCTGCATTTGGAATGCATATTCTTGTTCTCTCTGTTGTTCAATTAGGCAAAGATCAGTTTTTAATTGAAGTTGTTTACTCAGTGAGTGTGCTCCATCTGAGGGTGTCTTTTCTCCGTTTTATTACTAGTGCCATCTTTCCTGTTAATGAGTAGACACTTCCCACATGAGTGGTTTTGTGCACAGCTAGAGAATAAGGTGTTCATTATCTTCCACTTCTTAAAAGACCTGCCTCTTGGCTATAAATAGTGATATTTCACACTGCAAAGCTGGTACTGAGCAGGACTGACTTTGTGCAGATTTGTTGTTTCAAATATGTGAAGGTTTTTCCATGATCTTCTGTCCATCACGTTTTCTCTCTCCATAGCTGTTATTTCTTATGTCAGTTGGGCAGCCAAGTAGGCTTTTGTCATAACTATTAGTTCCTCAATCCTGTGTTAGGCTTCAGTAGATTTGTGTGGTGATTTCCTAGGTGTTTCCTCTTTTCTTTTGACCTGACTCACTGTCTAGTTATCATACAGTCCCTTCTCATATACAGAGTAGGTTTGAATCTGGGCAGTCTCTGTCTCCCAGCTTGATATTTAACTTATGCACAAAGGAAAGTTGGAGTGTTTCCTACCCTGACTGTGTTGCTTCTCCCAGCTCGATATTTAACTTATGCACTAAGGAAAGTTATAGTGTTTCCTACCCTGACTGTGTTGCTTTACCCTTATCCAGTGAGGTGAGGCTGCAGTGAGGGAACAAATTCATGTCTTCATTTTCTGCTGCCTCAGTGAGCCTGTCTTCACAAAGCTTTATTTCCTTTTGCACTTTTTCTAAATGAGATTGTAATGAAATTTGCTTCCGATATTTAACTTATGCACTAAGGAAAGTTATAGTGTTTCCTACCCTGACTGTGTTGCTTTACCCTTATCCAGTGAGGTGAGGCTGCAGTGAGGGAACAAATTCATGTCTTCATTTTCTGCTGCCTCAGTGAGCCTGTCTTCACAAAGCTTTATTTCCTTTTGCACTTTTTCTAAATGAGATTGTAATGAAATTTGCTTCAAGATGCTTACTGCTTCTTGGAGATTGCAACAGAACCTCTGAAATACTGTGCTGAAATAACTTGCTGGTGCAGTGAGAGATGATGCTGGCATTGTTTCATGGACAGCATGGATTTGAAATATCATAGCACATTCTCAGTAGATGATTTTGAATTCTTAACATGCTTCACTTGACCTTATTTTTGTCATCAAAATTAGAAATAATTAAAACCAGAGAAAATTCTGTTTCATTAAAGAGCTCAGTGTATTTCCTTAGCTCTCACTCACTTGTGCTTCACCTGGAGATGGAAATCACCCACGAAAGAATGAGTAAATAGTGGAAAATTAATTCCTCAGAGCTCCTAAGCTCTAACTTCATACTGAGGTTCTTTAAGAAACAGAAAACTCTTTGCTGTCTACATAGCAATCAGATAAATCCTGTTGAGTCTGGATACCCTGTTGTGGGTACTTCAAAACCAAGATGTACTCACATGCTCCTCCAAGTGCCTCAGAGCAGCATTTACCTCCTGCTAATGTTCACAGAACATCCATTAGACTTGCAGTCACTGAAGCTGACTCTGCAACTAAATTTTACTCATCATTGCCTGAATTCTGGTAACTTCAAGTCACTTAGCTCCTATCATCTAAAAGTACTGGCAGAATTGACAAAACAGACATTTGCTTTTGGAAGAGAGAGATTCCAATACATATTTAGATGTCATTTAACTTGAGTATATGTCTTCCCTTCCCTTCCTCTTTTAGAGACCATTGACTTGAGTATCAGTGTGTACGATGTTTTTCCACTAGTCCTTAAGTTTTATTGTCTTGTAATAAATCCACTTTGTACACACTGCTTAAATATTCATTAAGTGAAAGACTGAAAGCAGAACAGACTGGGGCTGTACAGACAAGCAGTTAGGGCACCTGCTAAGGAAGCAAAACACCATCATTTTATTTCCTGCTCCAATGAATACTTAATATGGAATGCTGAAATATTCATTGGTAAGTGGAAATGGTATCTGACCACATAAGAAGCAACATCTTAGGTTGGGTGAAGTTAAAATGAAGGCAATCTTACAATGAGACTGAGGGAAAAAGGGTCCAACATCTGCTATCATGTATAATTATCTGATTGTTGGGAAGTACTGAAAGAAAACTTGCCAACAGTGCTATTGAGGAATATCTTTTCGGGTTTTATTCAGAATTAATAAAATAATGCATATCTTCTATAAAGTAAGATGTACAACTTATTTCCATTCTGTTAGGCCTGATGGGACCCTACAAAATAATTAGTAACAAAACAAAAAAGATATTTTCTCTCATAACAGCCTGGCCAGTACCAGAACTAAACCAGAGACTCTGTATATTAAATAGCACCTACTTGTCAGCTTTTCTAAAAGAAACAATGATTTTCAGTGTGCCACAAAGTGAGGATCGCAAAACTAATTTATTTTGGTGGGGAATTTGTTAGTCTGTACATTAATATTTTGATCCATAAACTACAGGACAGCAGGCAACATATTGTCATGCAGTAGAGAAGTCCAGGCTTGCAGTGAGGGCTGAATATATGGTAACTCATGAAAATGTGTGGCTCAGTTCAATCCAGGTCCTAATAACGAAGTGGGTGATCAGTTGCTGGGAAGATGCAAGTAGTAGAAGGCCATAGATGGATGGGCATGTCACAGAACCTGCCACCAAAATTGCCATTAGATGGAAACCTTTGTTGGTAGCTTCAGCTGAAAGGTCAAGTCCTAAATGGACAAAGTCATTAATCTAGTGTCTCTTTCTTGCCTGTTGGTAGTAATTAGTCTGATGGATCTTTTTTCCC
>NW_008684197.1:0-5000 GCF_000695815.1 Acanthisitta chloris
ATATATATACACACACACAAAATACCTGGTCACATATCATTTATTATGAACTATCTGGCAAAGTTGTGCACTCATTCCTTAAATACAGCACATTACATTTTATTGTGGTAAAATTCTCTTGGAATTTAACCACCTCTTTTCTCTGAAGTGGTTGACTGCTGCAGCATTCCTCTAGTGAGCCTCCTGTCTTTCCTTCAGCTTTTGATTCCTTGAAAGTGGCTTTCCTATTGACTTGTGCCTGGCATTAGGCTGATGCCATTAACCAAAATACCAGTCTTAAAATGTTTATTATGACTCTTGATTGGTGAGAGAATTACAGGTGCTTGTGAAAGCACAATTTGTGAATAGTAGTGCTTGTCGATCAAGGCAATGTGTCATTGTGGCTGACATACTTGGAAATTGTTATCAATCCTGTTACCAATTTATGTCTAATCCCTTCTTGTCCATCTCTGATGCTTACGGTTCATCTCTTTTGGGCATTAATATTCACATTTCAGAATGATACCTCTAATGACCCATCTCACTTTGAGGGAACAGTGCCATGTTATGGTGGAATAAAGTGTCATGATGTCTTAGGTAAATAAGCCAATTGGTATGGGAAGAGGAAAAAAAAAACCCTTCATCTGGTAGGAAAGAAAATGGAGAGGAAAAACTAGATTAGATTAGATTCCTATTGAATACAGGGCACTGCCCAGTAGAGTAGTAGAAATTAAAAAATCTGCCATCTGCATCGCATGTTGTGGTTAGAGTGAGGGAGGTTATATGGAGGTTGGGATTATGCAAAGTGCTTTTCAGGTAACCTTTTTGGATTTCACATCCATGGTTCCTGTAAACTGCTCTACTCCAGTCCAGCAGTGCAGACCATAAGGCTTTGTTCGGGGATTCGGGAAGAGCTGCGTCAGAGATTGTTACTCATAAGGACCTCAACTACAGCCTTAGATCATCAGGGTCAGGATTTCAATGGCAGTACTGTTCCCATGTGAGCATCTTCTTTGTCTCCTCTAATGTAAATCCTCTCCTCAAATCCTTGCTTAGGGCTGGCATTGATATTCCATGGGAGCTGCAAACGCATCAGAGATCAGATGGGAAATATGTATATACTGTATCTGTGCATTGTACGTGGCAGGTAGGCACAGTGATGGAGGAACACTTTAATATATACAATATCTTTCTTAGACAGTCGAGTGGGGAAAGAAGTGCCTGTTTCTATTTATCAGTTGGAGGGGTTTTTTTTTGTCTTGGGTGTTTCTATCTTTGACTGATACAAATATTTTGGAATCTAAACATATCTCTGCAATACTGTTGTGTCTTTGTTCTGGATTTCTTTCATCTTAACTTATCAACACAGTATATGAGCCATTTTATCCTACAGTGTGATCATCATCCTAGTGTGTATTTGCTCATTAATGTCAGGTTAAGATCTAAAGAAATACGAAAGTAGGAGTGAAATTTCTTTTTTTTTTTTTTTTTGTATTGTTTGTACCAATCTTTTTATACTAATAATGATGGAAATAGGAAAACTACAGTACTGTGGCTTTGGGGAAAAAAAAGTATATGCATTTTCCACAAGTGCTCTAGTCTACCTTAAATAGTGGAACTCAAACATGACCTTAAAACAAAAACTTTGATCAAGTCTCTCTTAGCAGTAGGCAATAATTGTTTGGGTATGTAGAAATAATTGAAATATCCCAATAAAATATCCCTTAGAAACAAATGTATATGAAATGCACATTCTAGTATCTGTATTTTTTCACCAAACAGAATTCTTTTTTCACTCATGTCCTTTACATAAAGTCATGAACAGTTGGTAAGGTCTGTTCTTTATATACCTGATATTCATAGTGAAGAAATTTTGAAAAGAGGAAGTACCAATAGAAAACTGTAGGATCTTGTAATTTTTTTAAGCTGTTGCTAACAGGGCATACATTTGTTATGTGAGCCCTCTTCTCTATTTTTTTTCTTACTTTTTTTTCCCCATAAAGTTACCCTAGAAGTATCTTGAGCCAGTTTTTCCTTTTTTTAAAACTTAAACAACTTTCTGGTTTTCAACTGAAAATCGAAATTTTCCTTGAGGGATGCAGACAGAAGAAGGGGAGAGGGATGCAGGAGTGGGCCAGGGAGACCACAATTTATGCATTAGGGTTTGGGTGTTTTGTCTAACTTAAGTTGTTGAAAATTCTCACAGTTGGAGGCTGCTCCTCTTCACTAACTAAGCAGGGGAAGAATTGTTCCAATCCTGGTCATATGTAGCAAAACCTGTCCAAGTAGAAGCCCTGGGTGAGTGGTTTGGGGAGTGTAAGGACAGCAGTGAGGGTAACCCACCATGAGGAGTGATGGGACACTGATCCTTGTGCTGAGAACAAGGATCAGAAGTTTTCCAGTCAAGTAAAACGCTGAGGCACAAGAAGAACTCAATGTGTGTGGATCGTTTTGGGGAGGACAGTTGCATGCTGAAGGTGTTAGATGGACCAATCTTGTCCAGAGCTGCTCTTTCCCCCTCCCTTCCTACCTCTTCAGTTTAACCATCCAATCATTTACACTTGTTTTTATTCCTCAAAATTGTTCTTTCCTTTTGTGGGGAGAGATCACCACCCACAATCTCACAAAAGAAGTAGTTAAGAATATGTTTTGCCTTGAAAACTTTGTAATTTGATTGACATGATTTCTAACATAGGATGTATTTCTGAAGTTTGCAGGGGGAGGTATGCAAATGTTTTGATAGAGCTGAAATGCCTCGTTTACATTTGGTGTTTTCAGATCATTAGGCTATAGTGTAATACAGCATATTAAAACATAAATGGCAGAATTTAAAGGCAGTGTTTTGACTTTTCCAAGGTAAATGTTTCCATATTGCAATGTCAGTTTTGGCCTGTTTTGGGTTGGAACCAAATTTTCTGCTGTGAAAGTTTCATTTTTGACAGATTTACCTATGCTAATGAGTTTAGCAGCTATGGCTCTTTCATTTCAGTCCTTCCTGAGAATCACCATGTCTGCCTCTACTTGTTGCTTTATTATTTTTCAAAGCTGTCAGTTTTCAGTCCTCTTCAGACTCCTTCCCCAATAGCAGGAGGCACAGAGGTCTTTTTTTCTGCATTCAGAATATGAGACACAAAGAAGCCCACAGTCTACTTACTGAGCTAGGTTTATTGCAGTAAGTTGGCATTGTAGGGCACATTCTTCCCAACATCTTGAAGCTTTTAGCAAGTCTTTTCTCTTATTTGAAAACTGACACAGTTTGGCTTCTGTTTATGAAGGAGTCACAGCCCTGCAACACTGATTTGCGTTTTCCTAGCCCTGTTCTAATGTGCTTTCAATAACATGGCAATCCTGTGTGAAACCTTGCAGCTTTATTTACTACATCAGCTTCAGCAGTAGGCAGTGATTGAACCAGTGTAAAACTTGTGGCACAAAAGCTCCAGGAAAGTAAAAGAAAAGGAAATCGAACACAGTTTTTTTCCCCCCTCATTTCTGCACTATCCTATGTGCACATATTAAGTTTATAATAATACTATTTATTTATTCTAAAATAATAAAAGACTTGCTGGTTTTCTCAGCCTTGTGGATCAAAGGTCCTCTTTATTGACAGGCATTGTCAAAGCAAACTTTCCCAGATCAGCCAAATGCTTTATTTCAAGAGACTGACCTTCCAGCCTTGGCACTAATGCTAAAAATATCAATTTAGTTACTAATTAAGGTAGTACTGACTTTTTAATGACAGTTTGTGTCCTTTTTTTAATGCCTAGTTCTATATGGGACAAACCTTTTGTACAAACTCTGTGCCATGTAATTTGTCTCCCTGAAAATAACACCAATATTTCTCCCCCTGTGAGAAGTGATTTTTTTTTTTAAAGATTTTTGGCATCTGCTTAATTTAGGATTAGAATCACCTAAATTGAAATATTTAAAATAATTTTTCTGAGCAGTTTAAATCTCCATATACTCTCCCAGTGTTCCATAGTCTGTGGCAAAGCTCTGTTTGTTCGAGTGCAGCCCCCTGAGCAGGAAGGGGAATGATATGGTAGATGTACTCTGGGAGGGCCTAAAATAGCCAAGTGGGATTGTCCTCTTGCTTTCTTACTTAGAATCATAGAATCAGCCTGGTTGGAAGAGACTTCCAAGACCATCAAGTCCAACCCTACCGTGGTCACTAGCCCATGGCACTAAGTGCCACATCCAGTCTCAGCTTGAAAACCTCCAGGGATGGGGAATCCACCACCTCCCTGGGCAGCACATTCCAATGCCATGTCAGTCATTCAACTGGAACAAACCTCTCCAGCCTCATCCCCAGCATTGTATGCACTCCTAGAGAAGATCTGTGATGGCTTTTAATACCACTTAACAACCTGTGCTTGTGGCCTTGGGTAGGCACCGCTGGGATCACCCAGTGTATCTTAAATTTTGGGAAGTCAGCCAGGCTCAGCACAGGTTGTGGGGGTACATAGACCTGGAATCTGGATATGTGGCAAACCCAAGCTGTGCATCTGGGAAAGGAAAGGGAATTCTCTGATGTGGCCCAGGGGTGCTGTGGGTGGGTTGTGTGGGAGCTGCTTCCATGAGTGAGCCTGGTGTGGGCAGCATCCCATGGAGAAACTGAGATTGTGGTTTTGAAGTCTCTTGTGGAACTGGATGGGAACAGGGAAGGGATCCACCTTGCATTTGGAAAGAGGGGTGAGGACCAGTGGGAGAATTCATGGATGGGGGTTGTTGGTCTCTTAAAATTAGTGCAGAAGAAGAAGGAGAGAAGGAAGGAAATGCTCCTTCTTGTTCCCCTGTTCAGCTTGAGATACTGTTCAATCATCTCTCTTGAAATGAACCTGCCCAAATGTTTGTGTTGTCAAGGGAAGAAAATATTTTACTCCTGCTAGGCATTTTACCAGCAATGTGGTATAAGTAAAGATGTTAAAACTGGAGGAGAGGGAGTAGAAACCAGCAGGTCAATAAGTTTGAGAAAAGTTCTGGAAAGAAAGGCAAAAATCAGACTAAGAGCTGTGAGTGTGCAA
>NW_008684197.1:7500-17619 GCF_000695815.1 Acanthisitta chloris
GTTCAGGGGAGTGTGGCTCCAGGGCTCATGTTCAGGCAATTAACAGCCCCAAATTCATTACATCCTCTCTCTAAGACTTAGATTTTTACAAAGCTTGAGAAGAGTCCATGCTGGGGTTGGATTGCAGCCCATCTGTAGTAGTCTCTGCCATGGGATTTGTAAAACTGTGACTGACAAAGCTTTAAATTCTCACCTTAAAACCAGCACTGCAAAGCCGAGGAGAATGAACCATGGTAGTTGCCACAGATAAATTCTACACTAAACAGTTTATATGAATTTATTATTAGGTTGCAGTGATTGGTGAGCCTCCTTTTCATTCGAACAGTTTATATGAATATACTATTAGGTTACAGTGATTGGTGAGCCTCCTTTTCATTCCAAAGTACTGCTAAATCTCTCAAGAAGTGAATGGTTGAGATGTAAAATAGTATGTGACTAGTTTGAAAGTTCTCACTCAGAAATGAGGCTCTAACAGCACTCACTGTGGAAAGCTGAGATTACATTAGGTTAGAGCTGTGGAAAGGACATGTGTCCACTAATAAATGTGGTTTGTTCAACCACTCAGAAATAGGTGGTTTTATTTGCTAAAGACAGATTAGCAGGAGTGTAGTGGCTGTTCACACTGGAAGTATATCAAAAACTTGTCCCTCTCCTGAGAATGTTTCTGTATGCCTAGAACAACACTGCTCCAAAACTCTGGACCAAGAAGCATGTAATATATCTCATGATGCTTTTGGCAAAATGAGACTTGATCACATACTTGTTGTCATAAATAATGTGATAGAAAGAGGCTGGATTACTGTTCAGCAATTTTGTGCTTTGTAGAGGGGAATTCTGAACTCCAAGGCTGGTGAGAATGGAGTCAGCAGTGCACTACTTGCTCTGGACAGAGGCTGGGAAAGCACCAGATGTTTATGCCCATGTGTGAAACTATGTCCCTTCTGACTTAGAGAGAGAGAGAGAGGTGGCAATGCCTTGTGGCATGGTTTCTGTGAAGTCTCATGCAACTTTATAATCCTTCTTTGTAAGAGTGGTGCCCTGCAAGCTTCCTCAACTGGTTCAGCCCAACAGTTTGCTCCAGAAACCCTTTTTGGTGTAGTAAAATGCGTATTGTTCTTACATTTTTTAAAAATTTAGCTCATTTGAGAAGCTGCAATATGACAAGGGGTCTAAGCACATCATTAGCAAAATGTGCTTTGCCTCTTTTTCTATGATATATAACAATGTGGGATAAATTCTTAAGGGACAGTGAATATGCTTCATGTATTTTGATTTTCTCAGCTAGGATGGCTTTTTTTTTTCTTTTTCTTTTCTATTTCTTTCTTTTTTTTCATTTTTTTTTTTGGAAACCACAATTTGAAGAACAATAGAGGAGTCTATTAGGGAGCTAGAGTATCCTCATTTAAAACAAATATAAAAAGCCTTTCAGGGAATCTGAAGGTAGCCCAACTGTGGGTTCTAGCTATTGTCTGAACACTGTTCTGCAGTCAGATACATGGTCATATTGATGACTTCCTGTGATAAACAGGCTAATGTGAATCATCATTTAATATAAAATAGGAAAAAGGAGCACACTTTGCCCATGGATTAGCTCTGATTTAGTATTTGTACTTATTATAAAACCCCAAGTCTATAAGTAAAGCATTTAGCACTGAACTTTTTAAAAAGGTTACCCTGTTCCTTAAGTCCTGTTCCTGTGCAGCTACATGTGCTGAAGGTGTTTGAACATAAGCATAACCTTAAAGTAAGACAAAAATGTAAACCATTTGCTTCAAAAGAGAATTCATACAACATACAAAGACTCAGTGAAATATCTAAATATATCTAAGATATTTAAGATACCTACATTTCTGAATCTTTGAGGTGTCCAAGCAGCTATGTACCTTATGCAGGTGATTGTCCTTGTCAGTACAGGTGGTTCCATACGTACTCAGGGCTAACACCTCTTTCTGCTCACATCCAGAGCTTCCAGGGTTTGAGTAATGGGTCTTGGGGCTGAAGGCAGGATTCAGGATCTCTGCCAGATGCCTAATAGATATTGCAAGGCTCTGCTCTTAGATGAGTGCTTTATTGCATATAGGTAGGAGTGCTTTTTTTAATCAGGACTGTGGCACTCTAGGAAATTCTAGAGTGATCATATATGTAATTCATTTTGTTTCTGCTCAGCATTTGTGAGTTCTGTGTATTAGCCAATTGTGAAATATTTGGGAAACGCATAATTGAAAGTAACATTTCACATTTGTATTTTCCCCTAAGTATATTTAACTGTTAATGAAAGCCATGGGACTGAAAGCTGTTGAGGCTGAAATCTTATTCAGGAGACTAGAGCTGTAGTGCTCTCTGACTCATTTGATCCTCCCGTGTCTCCTTTGGGATTCAACCATTTTTAAAAGGAATTACAGATAGCAGTAGAAGAATAGCTTTGTCACTGGCTATTCATTCCATGGTGTTTCAACATAGGGCACGGATTAATGTAATTTATTGTGTTGATTTTTTTTGTTTTCTGGACATCTGTTCAATACACCCAAACTCCTTCTGTCTAAGACTCTGAGGAGCCATCAGTTGGTAACAGTTAGAAAGCATTGGGCTAGATATTCACTAGTGACTTGGAGGTAAAACTCTACACATTGGATCTCCAGTGCCCTGAGCTATCCAATTGTCTGTGTCAAATAACCCCAATGTGCCTTGTGTCAAATATTACTGATGTCACTATTGACATTGTGTCAAAAAATGTCATACCTAATGTGTGTCACTGAAGGATGGTGGCAGAGTCAAAACTTGACAAAAAACACTTAAGGACAGATAATGAAAGTACTGTGCATCTTTCTCGTTCCCCTCAAAGGGAAGTAAGTAAATTGTGAGTGTCTACTCAAATTTTCTTATGCAGCACACATTTCGTGTTGTGTATTTCTAGCCGCAGAGATTTTAGACTTGAACTTCCTGAAAATATTGGTGAGCAGGGGAAGTTATTCAAAACAAGTTGAAAATGACCCAAGGTAGCATCCACAGCTGCAGCTGGTGCAGAACAGCTCCACGTGTCCATCCAAGGCAGTAGACAACTTCAAACATACACGTGCAGTGATGCCAGAGACACTGAGCCATGAGAAGCACAGAGGAGAAAACAGATTTGGTTAGTGTCATTACAGTTCCCTGTACATTATTTTAAAGTGTTAAAGCTTTTCAGAGTTTGAAACTCATGATCACCTATGATGTGATATTCATTGGGTTTGTAAGAAGGTGTTACTGCTCTAAATTGAAGTTTACTTTCATTAAACTTTTCAACATAGCTTGATAAGGCCTAGACCCCCTGGGATTATTCTAAAACTTTAAGGGTAGGATGCAGCAAAGAAAAAATGCTTAGAAATGTCTCTGAAAAGACACATTTTCAAGCTTTGTTTCTTATGGGTTGGTTTAAAATACTCTGATACTGGTATGTAGATTTTAAATTTTTTTTCCCCCTAATGATATAAGTACTTTGGTTTTAGATAGTAGCACCTCTGAGTCTCTCTGGCTCATGGAATCAAGGGCTGTATCCCTTTACCTTCAGAAGCAGCATCAGGAAGTTCTGCTGCTCTCAGACTGGACTGTGAGCCGCAGTATCTGGCAAGAGTTTGCCCCTTGATCAGGCAACTTCAGTAATTCCAAAGTACTCTTGTCAAGTAGGAGTAGGAATAATAATAGAATTACAGTGGACTTCAAAGCAACATTCTACTCTGTTCCTCCTAAGCAACTGCCTACAGTTTTCTTGAGTAGATGCCTCGTGTTGCCCTGAAAGCCTCTGGACTTGTATGAAGGAATGTCAACTTGTGCAGTCCAGGCAGTTTGTGTAATTTGTTGGAGCCATGAGGTCAAATCTTCTCAAGCAGTAAAGAAATGCTAAGAGACAGTGCTCGATGTATCCATCAGAAGGCTGACATACCGTGAGCTGCTTTCGTCTTGCACAGCTTTCCACAAAGTGAAGGAGTCATATGCAGACAGTAAACATCCTAATGTCTGGGTCAACATACAGAATCAATTGCTGCTGAGCTGCTGTGCTTTGAGTACCTGCACTGTGCCCAACCTGCACTGGCTGCTGCTGTTTTGGATGCAATGCTGAGAGCTGCTGAAAATCCCAGTGCGCTGGGATTGCGCATCACCTGGTGCTGGAGTCCTGTGTGGGCTCTTAGATACAGAACTTACCTTTTTTTTTTTTTTTTTTTTTTTTTTTTTTTTTTTTTTTTTTTTTTTTTTTTTTTTTTTTTTTTTTTTTTTTTTTTTTTTAAGTGCTGTTTGAATCCCTATTATTTTATGTTTCTGAAACATCCTTGCCTAAACCGCAATAACAAATAGAAAAATACGAAGCTCTCAGATCATGAGTAAAAGCTGAGCTGTAGAAGTATAAAATCCTTCAGTAGAAATACTCAGGAAGGTAACAGGAACATAGACCCAAAGCATTTGCCTCATTATCAGCATAACTGGATGGAACAAATTTGAATCCCTATTATTTTATGTTTCTGAAACATCCTTGCCTAAACCGCAATAACAAATAGAAAAATACGAAGCTCTCAGATCATGAGTAAAAGCTGAGCTGTAGAAGTATAAAATCCTTCAGTAGAAATACTCAGGAAGGTAACAGGAACATAGACCCAAAGCATTTGCCTCATTATCAGCATAACTGGATGGAACAAACAAGGAATAAATCACTTTTTTGGCTTCATTATGTTAAATTAATTGTAAAAAAATAATAATCTAGTCTTAGGCATTTTACCTCTGAAATACACAGTATTTGCAAGTTTGATGCTACCAACATTTCTCAAATAAGTGAAATGGCTGAGGTGATATTTAAGATGATTTTGTGCATGATAAATGGCTCATTTACCATCCTACAGTTAAACTCAAGAACACATTAAAATGTGTGTTTGAAAGTCTGAAATGAGTACATCTGGACTCACAGGCAGGTTGTCTTCAAAATAGCAAACAAGAATCTTCCAAAGTTTCTCTGAGAACTTTTTGTAATCTAGACCTGCCCCTGGAAGACTCTTCTTCACTTCCAGGCCCTCTCTGCTTTCAGTGTCCCATGTTCCCTTATGCCATGAGAGATCCTCTGTTAGGGCTTTCAAGAATATGCCAATTTTTAGTTAAGAAATAATATAGAAATTCTTCCTGATCTAGTCTTCACCCTCGAAGTGAGAAGCAGAGGGGCAAAAAGGAAGCAGCTCAGCTCTACCTCTCCTAGTCTTCACCTCCAAAGTGAGAAGCAGAGGGGAAAAAAGGAAGCAGCTCAGCTCTACCTCTGCAGATCTCTGTTCCAACCTGAGTCATGGAATGGAACTGAAAGGAGAGAGTTCTCTTTTTAGCCTTTACAAATTCCAGGCATTAACAAGTTTTGTTTCGTTGGCCAAGATTGCTCAAGCTGTTCTGTTGGAATAAATAATATATACTTCAAGAGACATTCCTGAACTCTTTTCCTTTTGACATTCACTCGTGCTGATGAAGCTGCAGGTTAAATGCTTGCCCCAATTAAAAAAGGGAAAAGGAAAACAAAAGAGTGAATTCCAAGTAGGGAGTGGGTGAGTGAATGTGCTCTACTAGCATAATCTAGCCTGATGCTCTGGGTATTCACTAAGGTGTGAAGATAAATACCTGATCTCCCTTCTGAATGAGCCAGGGGCAAAAGTAAGCCTCCCATTCAACAGAAATGTCTTTATTTCATCCCCTCCTAAGGTTCCTGTAGGTCCTTTGTTTTCCATCCTTTTTTCCTGGCACAATTTTTATGAAATCTTGGTCATGTTGATTTGTTCTGTCCCTTGTAGAGCTTTCTGCCTCTGCCTGCCCCATGTGGCAAAGGCTTGAATTCTGAACTTGTAGTAATTCTGAAGACATTAATTTCCATAAAACTAGTTAACAGCTGGACTTCATGTTTGATAAAACACTTAGCATAGTAAAGTAAGATGGTAAAATTTGTTTAATATACAAATATAGTATGTCTCGATCCGTTCAGTGCAAAGCTCTGTCTCCTATTTAGCAGCTTTCTAATGAGAATACCTGTGTAACAGTAATGCTTTAATGGTATTTACTAACATAAATATTTGCTTTTTTGAAGCAACGTTACACAAAATTCCTGAACTGCAGTCTAAGCAACTGTTGGAATGTTTGAGGTAAGAAACCTGACCTTTGGGGAGGATCAACATCAGGAAAACAGAGTTTCCACTGTTTGTGGCTTGTGTCTGTAGCGAAAGGGCTTGGAATGGCAGGAAGGCAACCAACCCACACTGTGTCACAGCTGAACCCCAATGGAAAGTTCTTGTTGTTATAATGGTATTGATAACAGAAAACACATGGATTTCAGTATGTCCTTGTGCACTCCCAACAGGCTGTTTGGCAATGTCCTTCTGAAACAGGTAAGGGAAAACAAATAGAAAGAGATCTTTGTTTGCACTAGATGTTAGGAATTGCTAAACCTTTATGGAAAAGAAGAATTTTGAGTCAGCTTTGTTGTATCTGCTGCTGAAGTTACGTTAGCAGTGTCTTCTCTGAGGCATTCTCTTTTCCACATAAATTCTGTTCCTTCTCCCTCAAACTCTTCAGTTGCAGCTGTTGTTAAGTGTTTGCATTCAACATGCATCGTGATGCATCGTGATGTATCGTGTCCGTGTGGCTGCAGTTGATGTTCAGGTGATGGTTCTGATGTGCAACCAAAGCAGCTCTGACTGGATGCACAGTCAGTGATAGACACTTGGAAGACTGAAGTTTCACCAGTCTTTCCTCAACCAGAGAACTTGAAGGCTTGTCCAGGCTGTAGAGGAATATACAGAAGCCTTCTAAAATAGCAAACCTCCCACGGGTTTGTTCTTGGAAGTGCAGGAATTTGTGTGGTATATTCAGGTGAATGTTGACATAAGACCATGGCAGGAATGGTCAGGTGGCAAATATTTTTCCAGGGTGGGTTTACAGATGACATCTGGAATGGAGATGCCCTTTACTTACAATGCCACTTCCCTTATCCTAATGACTTTTTTTTTTTTAAGGGTTTCTTTGCAAGGGTCTTATACTTTTTTTTTTTTTTTTTTTTTTTTTTTTTAAATTTTCTTAGCAACGTAGTCCTACTTAGCTTATTTATTTTTCGGCTTTAAAACATCAGCATTTTATAGATCTGAATTTCACAATGTGAGGATGATTGCTACGTACAATTTGCAAAATTGTGATTAACCAGCCCCTGTTTCGAGTCAGTTCTCCCTAATTCACAAAGGGCTTCCAAGAATAGTCTGCACAAAATTCAGTGTGCAAATTGTAGGGCAGATTTTTAGAGGGCAGTTTAAAGAATGAAGTCCTAAGGGTTTTATCTATATTTATATCTCTTGTTAAACCAAACTCTTATGTAAATGTTACAATCTGTAAATAACAAGCTGAGCCGCTTTCTTAAAGGAAAGATTGCATCCACATTTTTTGAGATTTGGCAAAATTATTAACTTGCACAATAGACTAATATACAAGTATATTTGGAAGCAACTAATGCTAGCCTGTGTCTTCATCTGTATTTTATGGATATTTAAAGGTTTAAGAATACATAGACCTTTCATTTTCCTGTAAAAATTGTCTCAAATTGAAAAACACTGCCCTTAGTGATGGCTTGAAAAAAATGGAGATAGCTTTTGTATACTTTTACTTTTTATAGCCATTAATGTTGTAGTAAATCTTGTATTATTGTATACAGTCTAGATTATTCTTCATTCTTTTGCCTTTGGACAGGAAAGAAATTACTGGCTTCCATCAGTGTTATTGGCAATCCCCATATTCTGACATCTGTTCCTTTCTAAACATTTTACCAACCTTGATGAAATGTAGTTTAGTGTTAGAAGCTGACTTGAAGAAAAAATTGGATGATAAAAAAATAACATTGATTAAACACCAGAAGTAATTTACCAATGACTATCAATATTTTGATGGCCATTGCAGTTTATTGCCGAAAAGCTAGACATCTTATAGTAATTTTAATCATATATAAATCTTTGAATTAAGCTGAATAAATGAATTCTCATTTTTTAAACAGAAGGATGAGAGACTGATTTTGCTCAATTTTAATCAAACTCTTTGAGCTGTACTCCTGAGAATGTTTGGGGCATATTTTACAGATGCCATGCAACACACATCTCCCAGAATTAAAAATCTCAATTAATATTTTCTAATACACAGTGGGGATGTCATTCACAACATTGCCCTTTCCGTGGAGCAGTGACACTGCAACACTAGGCCTAGATGCAGTGATAGGACAAGGGGTAATGGGTTCAAATTGAAGGAGGGAAAGTTTAGGTTAGATATTAAAAAAAGGTTTTTTACTCTAAGGGTGGTGAGACACTGTCCCAGGTTGCCCAGGGATGTGGTGGCTGCCCCAACCCTGGTGGTGTTCAATCCAGGCTGGATGAGCCTTGAGCAACCTGAGCTAGTGAGGAGGTGTCCCTGCCCAGGGCAGGGGTTGGGGCTGGGTGATCTGTAAGGTCCATTCCAACCCCTAAATTCTATGATTCTAGACTTGCCCACGCTAGACCAGGTGGTGTAGGGGAGTCCTGCAGGGCACTCAAACAACAAAGGTGGTGGGTCTCTGGTAAACCACCAGGTTTTCATATACACCTTCTTTGTTAACTGTGCTTCATTAAAGCAAAGTAATAAGAGACAAGTGCAATTATTCTCTCTCAGGTAGCAAATGCAGAGAAATTATGGTGTGCCTTTCCCCACTCTGTTAGGGTAGTGAGCTGCAAGAGGACCCATGCAAGAGGCTCTTGAGGGCTGGGGCAAAAGCAGGGGTGAATGTTTCATTTCCAAGGATCGGAACAAGTTAATTACACAGTGAAGGAGCAGGTATGAATAATATCTTCCTGGGAAGGGAAGTATGTGGGGAATAAATTGAAAAGGGCTACTATAGAGTGTGTGTTCTGATCTTGTAAAAGGTAGACATATAAGAGGATGGGAAGGTGTGATGAGATTTTTTTCAGAAGCACTTAGCAACAGTCTCAGTGGAGCTGTTGAAATTCATGGGATTTACTATGAACTAGTAATGTTTGGGAGCAGAGTTTGGGCAATGCTAAACTACAAGCCCCATGACCTATGGGTGGATTCTCCCTGAAAGGTTTTCAGTGAAACTGCAATACTTCAGAAGGGTGAGAAAGGCATATTTCTCCAGCACTGTGTGTGTCTTTGAACCATTGAGGACAAAAGGAAATTGCAACTCTTGATGAATTCACTTAGTCACACCAAGATTTTCAAAGGTGGAATTACTCTGCTAGCAACAGGATCTTATAGGACTCCAATGCTAGTTTTTGATTCCCTTACCTTCGAGAGTAACTTGAACCATGGAAGGTTCAAGGTAGTTGCTAGGCTGTTTGAAGTGGAGGGGATTTGAGAGATTTGTTTTCTCCATTCTATAGAAAATTTTAATTTGAAGGAAAATTTTCCTAACAGACCTCTTTTAGAAACTGCACATTTAATATGAAAACAGTTTTCCTTTCATTTCCCAAAAGTCATGTATGGTAGGAGAAGCTGAGTGGTCTAGGTTAAAGTGGTGTGTAAACTGATAATTTTTGGATTCTGGTACTCTGTGCTAAGCATAAAAAAAAATAATCACACATTTCAGCCAAAGACCTCTCAGCATGTTTTATAAATTCATTCAAAGATGAATGAATTCTCACAGTTCCTTGCTGAGGATATTTAGTAGAGAAAGTAAACATTATAGACAAAATGTCACTTTGGGGAAGTGCATTGTTTTTCTTAAAACTGATTTTTTTTTCATTCTGAAAATGTGTTGGATTCAACTGTGCTTATATGTACCTACCAGGAGTACAGCCTGGTGTCAGGAGCCTGTCCTGGGAAATGGGATGACCCAAGTTCATTTGTGTGCCATTCCTGAGCGTGAGTGACTCAGAGTTAATATAGAAAATCAAGACTAAAATGATCTTTGAATCAGACAAAGGAACAGGACTTGGTTGTCCTCTGCCGTAGTATGTTCTTGTAAGTACCAGGAAACAGAGATCTTGACTCTGTCTTCTCTCAACAAAGTTAAGTTAGCATCTAAAAAATTTTGTAACACAGCTGTGCAAACCTTTGTTTGCAAAAAAGAAGCAAAACAACAACAACAAAAAAAACCCC
>NW_008684197.1:17678-33506 GCF_000695815.1 Acanthisitta chloris
ATGAAAGAAAATTGTCTTGCTTGGTCATGTTTAGTATCTCTTGTTTAAGGATGGGGAAATGGAGAGGAAGACCCAGTTATCTGCCCCAGTGTGGCAGAGCTCAGGCAGCAGGAGACTGGTGTAGGGCTCAGGAGTGCCGAGTGACCAGGGCCATGTCCAGGCAGTGGTGTCTGCCCTCCCTGTCACACCCAGAGTGCCTGATGGCCTTCCTGAGCCCCCTCACAGCCTCCCTTAAACATATGGTTTCAAAGCTGTTGATGTTCACCTGCTCAGATATCTGTACAAACTACTAGTAGGAACTACATAAATATCTAACAGATGCACACGTTCGCCCTGGGATTAATGCATTCTGGACTCAGACCCGTCAGCATCACACCCCTTCACAAAGGCATTTTATTTTTTCACTTGCTCATGTGGTGTACACCTGTGACATGCTGGCAATGCACTTGCTTGCAGTGAGAGAGCCCCTCAGGTTCAAAGCTATCCTTATATCTTTGTTCCTTTATGCGTGAACCTTTTGAGGTTTTCTCTTAGCGTTCAAAAGGCTTGAGCGTGGCATTACATCTTTAAAACCTCTTCTGACCCTTTTTTTTTTGAATATGCTGAATAGAAAAGCAGAAACAAAGCAAGGAGAACTAGATAAATAGATGCAGGGAGACATCATAAGGGGAGGAAAAAAAAAAAGGCTCTTGAGCTTGCCAATATTACTTCATGCTTTTTATTGCAAACCTGTAAACTAACAATAGCCCACCACCTCACGCAGCTGGGTGTGTGAATTGAAGGTGTGCTGAATGTGTGGGCTTTCCAAATGGAGCACAATAACAGAAACACCTGTGCTAAACCACTTTGCATTGATTTTGTTTTGTAACAACATTCGCAGTCCTTCTCTTTGAGAAGTCTGTGTAGGAAAAAAAAAAAAAAGGACTTTGTCAGCTTCAGTTTCAGTTTTGGGACTTATCTCCCAAGGTTCGATGGAGCTGTTAGAAAATCATGTGGATTTACATGTACCAAACTAAATGTAGGATTGGGTTTTAAAATGGTGGAGAAATTGTTCATCCTCTGGACCTAGCTTTGCTAATGTACATTGGCTTTGGCTAACAGTCTCCTTGCAGTTCAGTCCTGGTTTGCTTGGCTGGTTGGTTGGTTGGCTTGTTTTGGGGATTTTTGTTGGTTGGTTGGTTGGTTGGTTTGTTTTGGGGTATTTTTTTGTTGGTTGGTTGGTTGGTTGATTTTTTTTCTTATTTTTTTTTAACTGAGCAGGTGATATTTCAGTAGCCAGTTACAGCTCCAGAATGGTTAAGAAAAATACCAATAGTCTGTAAATGTATATCTTAAGGCACATCCCTGATTTCAAATGATTAATCTTCAATAATTCATGGTTGTTTAATGAAGTGACATATCAAATCAGAAAAAGCAGAATTGAGAAATTTCTGTAACTTAATTCCCATCACTGCAGAACCACATAGTTGCTATCGCTGCTATTATTATTTGGAATAATAGATTAGGTTTAGTGTTATGTGTAAGGTTAAATTTCAGGGATAAAAACAAGATGCTTTTCACTGCCAAGAATTTACTGTAACATTCTGGGCTATGAATCTGAGAACTATAGAGATATGAGTGTCATTGGTAAAATTTAAGCATCCTTTTTGGGTCACTTTGTCATCAGTGTAAATGGGTCCAAGGGTTGCTCAAAGGTCTAGTTAACCTTTTATCCTTTAACAACAGCTGAATTTGAGGTTCTCTTTCACCTAAGCACCTACCGATTTATGTCCATAATTTCTATTAATTCTGAGTCGCTCTTTCTTACACTGTTGTTACTTGAAATGGAAAATATTGGTTACAGTCCAAGAGAAAAATTTATAGCCTGTCATTGTAGCCTTGTGCTATTTCAATATAATAATACAAATGCATTCCCTCTTTGTGATAAGTGTATTTTTGCTTTTACTTTCTCATATGACGTTCAGACCCTTTCCAGACTTACTTTGTCTTTGTGGTCCCAGAGATTATAAACACTCAAGGAGCCTTTAAAGCTATTTGTTAACTTTAAAGCAAGGGGAGCAGACTCTCTTTTCTCTGTCATACTCAGGCTGGGGCTGCAGGAGGCAATTTTCATCTTGCATAGACAAATGTTGGGGCTTGTGGTACTTCTCTGTTAGGTCACCTTAAACCTTGTGGATATGCCCCTACATTTTCTTTGGGAAATACAGCATCCTCCAGTGGTAAGGAAAGTAGAAAACGTTTTCCAGGCCCAATCCAGTTCCTGTTGATGTGTTTAGTGAGAAGGAGATGGAGCTTAAGAACACAGAAGTGCTGCATGTTTGAGAAGTGAGAAGGAGACCCACTGGACAAAATTTTCTTCCCAGTAATCAAGGGAAAATGGGAGTCTCACAGCAGTAATGCGGACTCCTCTAATTACCACTTCCAGCTTATTAGCATCTGGAGCCCTTTTTCCCTTTCCTATCTCGCAATTACAGGGTGGGATAGATTAACGTGTTGCAGAAGCTGTATAAGGGACTAAGTTTCTCACTGTTGGCACTTGGTTGTTTGCTGAAACTGATACTTTTAGCTTTAGTCCAGGCTTTGTACCTGCCCCTGAATCACAGCCTGTTCTCCTCATAGATAATGTACATTCAAGTACTACACAAATTATTTATTTACTTCTCTGCTCCCTGCCCCCACCAAAGAAAAAGAAACATCTTAAAAAGCCAAAGAAAACCAGTCAGACACATGTTTTGCACATGAAGAATCACGTCTATAGTGAAATGGGATCCATATGTGTGCTTTGGATGTGAGCATCAGTGCTCAGTTTAGCTTTGCCCACATGCCAGGGCGTACGCGCTGCTGCCGAAAGCTCAGAATTCTCTTGCTAAATCACACACAAAATTTGAACTTGGGGTTGCATGAATGTCATAAGTTCATAGTTTTCTGTTGTTTCTTTCCCCATGTATAGTGTCCTTTGTTTACAACTCAAATCCTCTCAAGATTAAACTTTAAAAAGACTCTGTGATTTAATGGACTTAGGATCAGATTCTAACCTCCAGCGTGAAACAAGCCTGACTGTAGCACTCAATAGCAATAGAGGATTGTTTGCAGTTGTGAAGCAATGACCGCCAAACATTATCCAGAAAAAAAGATGCTGGGACTAATTTTTGCATGGATGAAATATTCAGATGAATGTTAAAAACTGAGTAACAATAGACGGTGACATGCACAAAGGGTAAAAGAGAAATTACTGCCATTCCAACATAGCACTGTGCTTTTTTTTTTCTTTTCCTTTCCCCACCAACCATAAATATCTTAGCTTCAAGTTAGCATATTTCTTTATATGAAGCCTTTTTTTTCTATCTTGTGCATATGTCCTGCAGAAGGATCTGGACAGATGGAAAATCGTCCTGCATGAATCTGTTTGCAGTTTCAAAATTTATAAGGATAATTGTCTTTTCAGTTCATCTTCCAAGTTTTGGACTTGTTTATGAACATACATTAATTTTATTCCTTCCTTTCACTTTTCTCCAAATAAGAACTATCTTGTAAGTTTAAAATCAGATCCTTGCTGTTGCTCAGGTACTTTTGTACTCCTCTGGTAGTGGAAAGCATCTGTGACTTGAATGGCCTCCACATGATTTCATAGAATAATAGGATCAACCAGGTTGGAAGAGACCTCCAAGACCACTGAGTCCAACCCTACCGTGGTCACTAGCCCATGGCACTAAGTGCCACATCCAGTCTCAGCTTGAAAACCTCCAGGGATGGGGAATCCACCACCTCCCTGGGCAGCACATTCCAATGTCTGATCACTCTCTCTGTAAAAAATCTCTTCCTAATATCTAACCTAAACCTCCCTAGGACAATCCTCAGCAAGTGTAGCAACAGAATGACATCCTCTTTTTCTCTCTGAGGTTATACTTGGAGCAGGGGAGACAGCCAGGTTGTTAGTTGGGTGATCTGAAGATTATTTTGGAGACCAGTGATATTCTGCTATTGCATCCTGGTTATTTTCAGGCAATAGGAAATGAGGTTCAGATTTTAAATATGGAGAGATCATTCCCATGTCTGCACAGAAAGTAAGTAATCCTTCAAGCGAAAGGGGGTGAGGAAGGGAGAGATGCCTTTGTGGCATTTATTTTTTTGATTCTCTATTCTTGTCATCACAGTCTTGATCCTGAAAGATACAGCAAGCTGCTTGCTACTAGTACTTCATTATACAGTAACTTTTGAACCTTCCTCCTGAGGTTAGGTGATCAATTATTTTGTAAAGAAAACAAGGTGTTTTTTCCAAAGCTGTGTTTTATTTTAATTTATAATTATCTCCACATCAGTCTTCAATTCTGAATCTTGAATTGGCCACATGTGCAAACACTGACTTGCATATAAAAGATCTGTGACAGAAGTCGCGTGGTGTTCCCATACCACAATTATGCTCTATATCAGGCCCAGAGTCCTTGGGAGATCCGGAAAACCTACAAAAAAGCTGCTTTGAGTTGACCTATGGGACTCAGAAATCAGCTCAAGTTTTTATGTCATCGATATGTTTTTTTCTTTTAAAAAAAAAAAAAGAGGGAAGTGCCTTTAACTTCATATTGTCTTATCTGTGTATTAGAGAGCAGATTCTGAAAACAGTAGACCTGTGAAAGGAATATCACCAACTGGAAATCTGGTCCATGAGAATGTTTTCATGAGTCGTTCCTGCATCTTCCTCTAAATATTTTTGTGGTTTAGCAATCATCTCTCAAATTCTTAAATGAAAGATATATTTCGGTCATCTGTTGCATAAGAAACCCATGTAAAGATAAGAGGTGGTTGATTTTTCAGAGGGGAAATGGTTAAGCTGATTTTACCAAAGTGCTATTGCTTGCTGAAAGTACATGTATAAAACAGCTTCACTTCCTATCAGATCACCTGAATATCTTATCTCTAAGAATGTTACTTCAGAAACGTAGACAGATTTTTCATCTCTAAGTTGATCTTTTAAAATCTTGTCATGGCTCCGTAAGAAATCCATACTTCTTATATACCTTAGGCAATAATCTTTACTGTAACAGTAGATCCCAGAGTTTCATGGGTCTGTGCAGTATATCAAGACTGCAAAAAGCACCTGAAAATAAGACTGAAAGGGATCAATCCAGGTAACTTTTTACTTGGCCAAAAAAATATGATGTCTGCTCAACAGCCAAACCCTGTGAGCCTCAGGTGGGAGATCCTTTCATTTTGATGAGGATGTACCTTCTTTGCAAGGCTGTTACCCTTGCAGCTTGCAGAAAAAAAATCACCTACATTCCTTTAGAAATACAAACCCCAGTGCTTGCATGAACACACATATGAAACCTTGGTTTCATATCTTCATGTAGATGGTAACTGCCATATTGGGAACCAACAGGATCTCTCTGCCAGTCCACAGAATCCCATTTTTCTGCCATGCAGCCCTGGCACTGTGGAGGTGAACCAGAGCCCTGTGTACCATCAGAGGACTCCACCAGCAAATCAGTGGCTAATAAAGACAGGCAGCAACAGCAGCAGCAATGTTGGCCTTCTCCACAGCAGGGTACCACAGATGTTTCAGATAACAAAGTGAGCTTCGCTGACAGAACATGTGTGTAATATATAAAATAATGGGAACCGAAAGAGGAGGGGGGGGAGAAAAAAAAAGGCCACTCCAATCCACCCATGTAAAAATGTTTTTTATTTATAAGTGAGCAGCTGAATGCGAATGTTGTCTGCTGCTTCCATAGAAGTAAAAAATTGCAGGCTGATGTGGGTGAGAGACTTCACATGGTTTCTAGTAAAATAGGCTGTGCGTTGCAATCTTTCTCTTGTCCCTAGGGTGGATCCAGATCTACAGCTGGGTCAAATCCATGCAGTGTTATTTTCCAGCAATTACACTTTTTTACCTCCTCTGAAGATCTGTCTGTGCTATGGCTGGGGGGGATCACAGCCAAAGTTTCATGTGTAACACTGTGGAATGCTGAACATGTTTTGGACAGTACCAGATTTACCAAATTGTTGCCACCCTGAGGAGTTTTTCAGGATGGGCCTGGAGAAAGAGGAATATGCAGTGATGATCCACAACTACCTGGCAAAAAGACTCCATGAGCAGTTCTCAAGTAAGATAATTAGCTCTGAACTGGAGGAATTAGAACAGAAATCCCTGGTTTTGTGTTATAATAGGCTTACCCTCTACTGTTCAAGTGTCCCAAAGTAATAAGATCAACTTCATAGTTGAGGAATCCTTGGGTGAAGGAGACTTTCACAGTCCTTTCCTGCACTGGTCCCAAGGGCATGAACAACAAGCATCAATGGAGGTAACCCTAGAAATTGCCCAGTTGCCCCATGCCACTGGTATTTGGTGAATGGTACCAGAGTGTAAGGGCCTCGTATGGACTGTGTGTGGCCAGCTGAACAAAGATTTGCAAACAGGATCAGAAGATAGCCCAGAACACCTAGTTGTTCCCTGCCACGTGCATTCTCTGTGTCTGCAGGGACAGCGCTCAGACGTCACGAGCGAGAGACACCCAGGAGTGTGCAAGTTGTTAGTTTGCTTTTGAAGAACAACAGGCAATGGGATTCAGCATGATGGAACAGGAAACTCCTATCAGAGCCTAGTAAATGTTTCCTTGTAAAATGGAGGGATGCTTATGTGAGTCCAGATATAAAGTGAAAGTAAGACAGCCCTCAGAGGAATTACTGAGGTAATAAATGTACTTACTAGGGCAGTGTGTGCCAGAGCAAGACAGAAATGGGCTAAGACCAGAAGAAAATTAGAACCTCAAGTGCAAGCTGAAGCTCAGTGGTCAGATGAAATTCAACCCTTTCCTCTGAGAAAAGAGTATCTGCTAGTGACTGACTGACTTGATTATCTGGGATTGGCGTGGCCAATGAAAAGAACAACAGTGTAGGATTTCTGCCATGTGTCTGCCTTAAGCAGTAAGACATGAACATAGAATATGGTAACCAGCTGAAGGAGGATTTGGCTCTCAGCATAGACATTTTTTTGTACAGATTGTGCTGTTGCAGCTACACCATTGCAACAGGTCAGGGTCTGTTTGGGTGTCAGATTATTGCAGCTCAGGTGGATAAAATCCTTTCCTACTGCCTATGGGATATGTGGCTTGGCCCAGCACTGTGCTCCTTTGCATGTACTTGTACCTTTTTTATCTTGTTCAGAACAGAGTCATCTAAACTGTGAGAGGTGAGGGCATACAATCACTCACAGTGAAATCAAAATGAAATCAGAGATGAATGATCCGCAGTAGATGTTTCTGAAGTGGAAATGTAACTACAGGCTATGCAAATTGCTCTGAAAATCTTGTGGCTATATATGTGTTGGGGTTGCCTTAGCAAGGTTTATATTTTTAGTGGTTCACTAAGGGGAGGTAAAAGCAGGAGTTCTGTACTGTTTTCTTTAACTGAAGAAAGTAAAACAACTCCTGATTCTTTTTTTTTTTTTTTTGTTTTAATTTAAATATTTTTTTCCCCTCTGAGCAGCATCTTATAATTGAGATCCACCTTGAACATGCCAAGGTCAGAATTCAAGACACAGAATATGCTCATGAAGCTGCCCAACAAGATACCTTTATTCAGCCAAATTGGAAAACTTGTGTGCAACTCAAAAGATCAGGATAGAGTCCTTATTGAGCAAGGTTAGGAGGGATAGAAACAATCGGCTTATATAGAGTATTTTTACTTCATAGGAATGTGGTTCTGATTGCTGAAAATGTATCCTTTGCATGAAGTACAAGCATAATCCTATGCCTACTTTGCCCTTTGAGTAAAAGTATGCTTAATAGCAATTTCAGGGGGGAAAAAAAAATCTATTTAAAGCCTGTTGAGCAGAATATCCACTTATAGAGGGAAGCTATAAGTGAATAATGTTAATGGAGTTCTGTTTTGTAAAATGCATAGGACAACTAATAGAATCAAGCTCCTATAACAGTGAATGATTGAATTATATTTAAGAGAGTACCTAATTTATGACCTTTAAAGGTAATTTTAAAACTGTCTGTTTGGTAAATCCTAAACCACCTTCATAAAAAAGTTTTTAGGAATCTCATCTCTGACTTTATATTATGGTCAGAGAACCTTCTGTGCTATTCTACATCAGTGGTTCCATTAAAACACTTAAGTAGGCTAATTACTGAAAGAAAAAAAATGCTTTCTGGAGAAAATGACTATATCTGTTTATTAGTTTGGGAGAAGTTCTTAATTTGGGAGTATATTTTGAACAATAGCGATGAACAATGTCCAGAGCCAGGACCTTCTCAGGGAAAGGAATTAAGTCCTACAAATACCAATTATTGAGTGTTTTCCCTCAAAACAGTAGTTTAAAAAAAGCGTAGAAGTTTGTGTGTAACTTCTACCAATCACTGGCATGTTATGTACAGGGACATGAAGTTTTATACTGCTATAATTTTTTTTTCCTCCCATTTATTTTTACGGTATCTGTTTGTTTTATTGCTGTGAAAGTCTGATTTGGTGTTATCTTGTGCAAAGGAAACCCCCAAATTTTCTGCAGACTCCATTAAAACTGTATTTTTATCAATTTTAAGAAGGTTGCTCTTGTAGACATTTGGTGCTGGTTTTGTCTTGCAGTGTTCATGAAAGCAAAGTGAATTTGAGAGCTCTTCCACGTAGCATTGGTTTTATAGAGAGACTCAGTGTAGGAACACCCTTCTAAAACTCTCTGTTAAGTTTTGCACCGTTCCTTAAAACATTCTACAATTTTGTTAGCTTTTGTGCTGGAGGGTTCTCCCTGCTGGGGTGTCATTCATTGCTCATCCTAAAAGAAGGCAGAGAACAAAGGTGGAATAAGCTGCTAATCTTTTGGATCAGCCAGACCTTATTCAGTGGGATCTGGGAATTTAAGGCACTGATCCTTCAGGGTGAGAGGTGCAGGAGAGGGGCTGTGAGGCTGCCAGAAGCTTTCACTTCCCTGTAGCATCTCAGTTACCAGAGTGCTGGTGTGTCATGCTGTCTTAAATGTGGCTTTTGCCTCCTGGGTGCAATGGAGCTCTCCATGGAGCATCACATTTCCAGAGAGTTACAAATGGACTTGGCTAGTGTAAGAAAGTGATCATTTGATTTATTTTTTTTTTAAGATCAATTTAGCAAGGAAGATCCTAGCACTTTATAGGTCTTGCTTGTTCCCCATGAAAGCTCTGTGCTATAGCTCTGTTCGAGCTCCTGTTGAAGTAACCTCAAAATTCTTAGTGCTGCAGAGTCAGAGCCAAAAGGGCTGGACTGTACGTGTTCAGCTAAGGAACAGGCTAGGAAAAGACTGTGAGATTTCTGTGGTTGAACATACTTATGGTTCTGTACTTTATAATGTAAAGTATAAAAATGTATTGTTTTACAGAGGAGCTCCATTATAGGTCAGACCTTGTCTCAACCAGCCACTTGAGAGTGGCCACACTTGACTCCCAACACAATTTACTCTGACTGTTAGTTAAGGGCTGTTTCTGCTCTGTCTGTGGAGTTCTCTGCTCCATATGGTGGTAGCTTAAGGCTGATCTAAGAGTAAACACAAAGTACAGGGTTTCCATCATACAAAGGTGTGGGACTCAGTCTGTAAGATTAAAGAAGAGATTAAAAGCAAGGAAGTACTTTGCCTTTATTTTACACAAAATAAGTCAGGAATCACAGATTAGGTCTCACCTCTTTTTGTCATGCTTGTTAGCTCATTATCATACCTTTTCCAAAGTAAAACTCTTTTGGGGGGCATTTTTTGTTATTTTGACTACTCTGAAAATGAAATTCCTGCACTGTGCTCTTAGACTATTCTGAAAATGAAATTCCTGCACTGTGCTGTATGTTCTGTAACTGCAACAAGGAGAGATTCTGGCTTTGCCCCAAACTGCTTGCAGCCTTGATACTTTTACAGTGAACATCTCTGGAGCAGTGAGGAAGAGTTTTGGAGGATGAGAGGGAATGTCAGGCTAAAGCACCGTAAATAATTTATAGTCCTCAGATAATTGTCCTGTGACAGTTTCCAGTGCTTCCAGTTTCTTCCTACCACCCCTATTTTCAGCTATCAGTTATAGAATCTTGACTTAATATTGCTAATTGCATAGTAAACAGAACAATATTGTTTGCCCCAAGACAGATTACCATTTCTCATTACAGAATTCACATAGACCACAAATCATTGATACCATCTCCACCAGTTATAATAAAGTTTATCTTCAATCTGATAAAAAGCATGTACTGAATAATAACTGTTGCTCTTATTGTAAGTGGTTTAAAAACATGCTTTTTTAAAAGCTGGGTAGTTCACTGGAGTTACAATTCTGCATTTGCCCTAGCCAAGTGAGGTGAGAGTTGGGGACATAAATGGTCCAATTTCCAAGCATGACTGTGGGTGCAGCGTGTGCAGTGGCACTTGACAACTGATGAACCTCTTACTGCTATCACAGTCAACTAACACAGTTAGTCCTACTTTTCCTGCATTATCTGTATTTGTGCTTGAACCTGTTGTTCAATATGTTATGGATTTGCATCTTCAGCTTGTTCATAGAGACTTAAAGCCCACTAGATGCTGGAAGAAGGTTTATCTCTTCAGTTCAAATTGCAGAGATCCTCGATGGTCTGAAGGTTTCTGCCTCAGTCCCTAAGATGAGTACTTGCACCTGCAGCAGTGTAAGGACAGACACTAAGTCCTGTCTGAAAACTGCCTGGAAAACCAAGTTCATTTTACTTTTCTTCAACCACTCCTTATACACACTCACAGATGAAGAAGAAGAAAACATTTAATATGGCACAAACCACCAAAATCTATAAAGGGAATATCATGACAGAAATACGGATACTGTACAACTTTTCAACTCTTTTACAAAGGTGGAAATCTTCCACTAGTGCATTTCCAATCTTTGTGTGTTTAGAGGGGGGTTAATCATTGAACTCTGGATGGTTTTATGTCATATACACTAAGATGGAAGTATTTGCATCATTGTGTGCCATTAAGAACGAGACTGGCCCAAATGTTAGCTGTCACAGCTGAATTTTCCTCCCTGTTTGCCCTGAGATCAGGCTCAGCCAGAAAGTTCAGGTCTAAACACAAACTTTTTCAAAGCTTAGCTTTGTTCCTGGCTCAGGGTAGTGCTAGTTTGGTGAGAAGTCCTGAAATTGGGAGCGAGTTTAAAGTTCAGGGACTTTGTAAGACAACTGAAAATACTGTGCAAGTCCATCAGGGTTTGGATCAGGATGTGTGCAGTCGTGATTGAATCAGGTTCTAGTGTAATTCTGTGGGGAAGCAGGGATTCAGAAGGATTCTTTCAGAGTTGAACCCCAAACTCATTAAAATATTACAATAAAGTAATTAATGCACGTGGCCACTAGACACTCTTAAAATGTAAATTTCACAGCTGTAAGAAATTAGATTTGTTTAAAAATAACAGAAGGCTCAAGTACAAATTATGGAGTAAAAGCCTATAAAATTTCAAACTTGGTTTTAAGGCACAGGCTTTTTTTCTTATTTTTTTTTTATTAGCTCATTTACATCAGCACTAGCATTCAGAGACTGAATTCCTTGTTTACCTTTTGCCTCTGAAGTTGTACTTAGGTACCAGTGCAGAACTGACTAGTTCAAAAGTTTTCTTATCAGAAGGTTGGACTTGGAGAACAAGGCAAATTTTTGCAAGGAGCCTATGCCCATCTGAACCCTATTTTGTGTTCAGGAGTTACTGGTCTTGCAGCTACAGGCACAGTGAAGTTCCCTGAGTGCCAGCATGAGTTGTTTGCACAGTTGGTGGGACAGGTAGTCCTCAGGTGACACCCAGGTATTAACAGTTGTTGGGAACAATTGCTTTTTCACTGTAGGTGTGTTTTGGCTGGCACAAGCATAACTTGACCTCTAGGAACTGCTTGAGTTGGTGAATGCCCTCAAATCAATCTGTGCCCCAGAAACCAAGAAAATTAAAGTAGCTTTAAGGTTCACAACCAATGGAGGCAACTGGATTTTGCAAGGGATGTAACATGGGCCCCTCAGCTCAGGAGGGACATTGAGGGGCTGGAGCAGGTCCAGAGCAGAGCAACGAGGCTGGTGAAGGGACTGGAGCACAAGTGCCATGAGGAGAGGCTGAGGGAGCTGGGGGGGTTCAGCCTGGAGAAGAGGAGGCTCAGGGGAGACCTCATCACCCTCTGCAACTCCCTGACAGGAGGTTGGAGTCAGGTGGGGGTTGGTCTCTTCTCCCAGGCAACCAGCAGCAGGACAAGAGGGCACAGACTCAAGCTCTGCCAGGGGAGGGTTAGGTTGGATATTAGGAAGAGATTTTTTTCCAGAGAGAGTGCTCAGGCATTGGAATGTGCTGCCCAGGGAGGTGGTGGATTCCCCATCCCTGGAGGTTTTCAAGCTGAGACTGGATGTGGCACTTAGTGCCATGGGCTAGTGACCACGGGAGGGTTGGACTTGATGATCTTGGAGGTCTTTTCCAACCCAGTTGATTCTGTGATTTTATGTATCTTTTCAGTGCAGAGGCCTAATTTCAGATTCTCCAGCACTTTCTCACTCTTTGGTGTTTACAAACATGGGCTTGACTATAATGCAAGAAAAGACTTTGGCTAACACATGTTCTGCAGTGTATTTTAGTCCATTTGCATTTGAAACAACACTGAAATCCAGGGCTCCACCATGGCTCCCTGGCACACCAGGCTCAGCAGTGTACTGAAATGGTTGGAGGAAGGAATTCCAGTCAGAATATGTTCCAGATGAATCCTGTTGGAGATCCATTTCTAAATGTATGCTACGTGCCTAACTATTAAAAAGTTCAGATTATGACCCCTCTAATGTTATTTTAATGCTAGTTTTTAAAATGTAATTATAAATCAAATTGCATTTGAGATCTGAAGCTGACAGTAGTGAGCTGGAACACTCTAAAAGCTGCTTTAAAAATAACCCCTCTCAAACTTTATTACTGATTTCAGAAAGAGAAGTGCAAGTGGGCTGGCCTGATTCATCCATGCTGATCCCATCAGTGGACAGGACAACTTGCTAAGTGTCAGTTGTTTTCTGGTTTACAGACACATAACATGGGAACATTTATTTTTACCTGGAAATTGCATTTCCAAAGTTTGAGTTTCTTTCTTGGAGCTTAAGCAGAAAACAGGAGCTCATTTAATTTTTTTTCCTCCTTTCATTTCTTATTTTTTACCATAATCAATGTCTGTAAAGATCAAGGTTTCTAAAACCTGTACAGTAACCAAAAAGTTGAGGATTTTATTTCCTCCTTTCGTTTCTTATTTTTTACCATAACGAATGTCTCTAAAGATAAAGGTTTCTATAACCTGTACAGTAACCAAAAAGTTGAGGAAAGTAGGCCATGATTTGGCAAGTGCAAATTTTTTGGGGCAACTCAAGTGATCATAGGGAAGAAATGCACTCAGTGAGTGTTGTGTTGATCAATGAAGGTATAGAAGTGTTCAGAAAAAAAAGGCTTGAAAAGATAGCAGAAGGACAGAGCTGAGAGGGTGTGAGCATTCAGCAGGCTTGAAATGTTCTGTTCAAATAATGGTTTTGGTAACTTCATATTTCTTTCTCCCCCCATTTTTTTTCACTTAGTAAATGTAAATATTTGCAGTAGATTCTTCTGTAACTTGCCTCAAAATTAACTAATGCACAATTCCATCTATACAGGTGATGTTTAAGAGGGAGGGAGGGAAGAATCACTGCTTAGGTTGATCTGAACAAACAATTCACACTGACTCCTTAGGTACTTTCTGGATTTTTTTCTTTTCTTGTGAATGTGGAAAGTATTTATTCAGTGGTTACTTATGGAACTCTTCAGTGAATAATGCGTTTTAAAAATCTTTATTCGTAGAGTTTTTTGTTTAGATTATTTATAAATTTATAGTCATAGCTGGTTACCTAAATCATGTTATTTCTCCTGTTCCCTGATTGCATGAGTTACATATTTACTTGATTCAATACACAGTGTAAATTGTGAGCATTACAGCTGAACATACATCTCAGAATTTTTGTTTGGTTGCTCAGTTACATAAATCAGCCAGTTAGAAGAGGGAGAGGACATTACCACATGATCTACTTAAGCAGCTAATACTTTAAAATTTTGAGATTACATATCTAGGAGTATACAATTTGACCACAGTATGCAGATTACATAAATTGAGTGGTATTATTTCTATTCCCTGATTAATGGTTGATGCTGTTACATCTACAGAATGAATGTCAATTCAAACTTCAATTCGAAATTTGAAGTCAATGAATATTTAAGCATTCATTCTAGATGTTGACTGTGAAGACATGCTAATATTGGTACAGCACATATGCTCCAAATTTTGCAGACAGACAAAAACAGAAAGTAGTTGCGTGTTCCTAAGGCTGTTAACTCAGAATTTTACTTTGAATGGCAATGTTTTATAATATTGACTCAGGTCTGGTTTTCACGCTGTTTTGCAGATGGAGAAACCAAGGCAAAGAGGTTAAAGGATCTCTCCTGAGCCACAGAGGGTGCTGATATCTCTTCCCACTCCCTAGACATGTGCACAGACTACTAGACTTCACTGCTCTGGCTGCAGCAGGTAAGACAGATTGTACATACAATGTGATCAATTCTTGAATTGACATGAATATTTCCTAGAGAGGTGAGAGACTCTCAAATATCTAAATATAAGATCTATATTCTGGTTAAATCCCTGAAAATAATGTGAAACAGACTGTTCCTGTTGCAGATAGAGAAAAATCATGGGGTGTTTACTAACAGCTAAAATGTACCTGTGCATTAAACAAACATCCTTGTTCCTGACAGTTGTTAAACAGCTGCTGTGATGGGCTGGTGGCCTTTTCCTTTTCCATCCTCAAATAATACTCTTTGAGGGAAGGACACCTCATACCTGTGACTTAAAGGTGCTTTTTATTGGACAGACTGTGGTGGTGGAGGAGAATGTGGATGTGAAAGAGCATTTTTAGGCTTTGATCTGAATTGTGTAGGTTATGTTTATACTGCAGTTGCTGCAGCTCTTGCAGACATAGTCCTTTAGGAGGCTCACAGTGCAGTGCCACTGTAGCACACACAACACCAGCTCTCCAGTTTCTTAGAAAGCTTTTTGGCATCTGAGCAAGCCAGTTTAAAGCTTGCAGGAGGTGCAGTGCCCCAGGGAGTGCAGTGCAGACATACACAAAAATTTCACTCCATAACATCAAAAGTAAAATCTTCCTGGTGGTGGTTAATATTTGCATGAGTAAGGATTATCAGATTTTTATCCTGTGTGAGTAGAGAACTCTAGAAAGGAGCTCCTGGGTCCAAATGGAGAAGGCACTAGTGCAATTCTGTGACAAGGTTACTGCATCATTTACTGGGGCTGTGATCCTGTCACTTGTTCTCATGACATGAACTGCCTATTTGTAGGGGTAAGGGTGACACAATTAACCCATTAATTTGTCTGGATTCATTTAGGAAGTGTCATCAAAGCCGTGTGCCAGATCTTTATGTGGTGCAGGATCACTCCAGGGGTAGAGTCAGAATCCCTCTGTGTTGACAGACTCCTTGCTCTCCTTTCCCAGCACACAAAGATTGAGAGTTTGTAGAGACGTAGAGAGCAAAAAGATTGTTGCCTTCGAGGGGTTTCTCTTCTGCCTCTTTTCCTTGCCTTCTGCACTAGGTGGTAGTTAAGCATGTAGCAGGAGGTATAAACTCAGTCTGGCTATAGGTGCCCCAGTGGAAATACATTCTCACCAGAGGTTCTCTTGAAACTAGTGACTGGCAACCAGGGCCTGCTCCAGTGAGGATACACATTTGTTTGCCAGGACTGTAGCCCTTGAGCAGCCAGTGATGAGGTGGGCTTCAGTAAATGCTGATGATAGCTGTCCCACAAGTACTAAAT
>NW_008684197.1:36030-38575 GCF_000695815.1 Acanthisitta chloris
TTTACTAAATTTGGGGCTGCTTTGTAGGAAAGCCCCACTCTGCAGCCTCAGTGCAGGAATTTGTATGAGCAGCATTAAGTAGCACTGACCCAGAGACTGTTTTCTAAAAACAAGATGGACATATTTTACTTTTCTTTGCCTCTGTATCTGCAGAATATACAAAATAAGCTGTTTGACAGGTCAAAACCAAACATAATATAAACAGGATAAAAATTTAATTCACAGTTGAAACAGACATGAAAACCCTTCCCCTATGATTATCAGCAGCAAAATTTTTATTAATTTTAACAGCAGCAGTAGGTATAAGAGCATTGTGCAGAAGAAACTTCCTATCTCTGTAGTTAAATGGACTTCATTAAAGACCAGAGACCTGATGCTGTAATTTTCTCATGTCTTTTCAGTAGTGTTCCCAAAGTCAGTCCTCTTGCACAGGAGAAGAAAACACCTTTGCTCGGTCGCCTTCGTATAACATTATCCCAATCCTGCACTGCATAAAGTTTTTGATGTTCTGTATTTTAACTCATCCACTAGTTACCTAGTTTCTTGTGAGCATTATAGAGGATTTAGAGGTGAGGGTGATAATCCTGTGTTCAAGTTGGGCAGGTTTCTGTGGAAAGTAGGTTGCACAGAAGGTGGCTGCAGAAGTCAAGGCTGACGAAGCTAACGGAGGGAGTGAAAATGTCTGTCTGATGAGTAGATAAGTAAGGAAAGGGTCTGGGAATGTGCTAGCAGACAAAGACAAGAAAGCTTGACTGTGACACAGCTGAAGAGGGAAGAACTGGTAAGAGAAGGGGGTTGACAAGTTTCTGGTATTGACAGGAAACATGATCTGCACAGCTGTATCTGTGACTAACTTAAAACTGGCAGGACATTCTTTAGATGATTACATCTATCAAACTGCTCTTTAAAGAAAGAATAAATATTTTACCAAAGTGGAGGGGGGAAAAAAGTCTTTGAGCTGCTTTAATAAACTATTAGAAAACTCTTTTGAAGCCAGTGCCTTAGAAGGCAGTGACTTCTCATGCCTAGAAAGTCAGTTCCAGGAAGGGAGCCACTGGTAATGGAGGCAAATGGTGGGCAGGAGGCTGCAGCTTGTGCTTTAAATACCTTGCAAGATAACATCTAGATAGACTATGAGCTTCTAATTTGCATCTAATTAATAGGGCATAGGGGAAAAAGGCATCTCCCAGTCAGCTTCCAGAAGCAGAAGATGCATTGCATGAGTTGCTCTTTGGACTATTTGGTTTATGCAGCATTTTTTGTACCACTGGCTGTGCTGGAGCCATCACTCTTGCTGCAGTTGGCCTCACTGTCCAAGACCAAGTTTAAATGCATTGGTTTGGGTACTCCTGACAAATGTGGTAACATGGAAGTCAGTGTGTGACGTTTATTCTGCTGAGATCAAGAGCTAGTGACTTAACTTGCTATTTATTTCAAAGTGGTTGGGATACTCTTGGTGGGAAGTCTAGAGTTGGAAGCAATTGTGAAGTCTCAGTTGGCACAGATTAGTCCCAGGATTTAGGGCCAGCAAAGTGACTTAAGCACTAAATCCCAGCCTTTCCCCTCTAGCCTTGTTCCAAGCTTAGCTGATTACGGGACCGAACTTTGAGATTTTTCAGCTAATGAAGATGATACAGCAGGAGATGGTTTGTATAGCTTGATCTATAGTGATGGAATGGATGGTGATTTATTTACAAAGAATTTTACATATCATCATTCTAGCTACTAATATTACCATTAAAAACTAAAAGAACAAAGTTTTTCAACCTAGAGGATGAGGTTATTAGTGGTCACAGCACAACCCACTAGTTGCTAGGCCAAAAGGAATACTTGAATCCAGGAAAGCAGTGCTGATTCCTGTGCAATTGATGTAGTTTTTGAAACACGTGTGGAGCAGTGCAATAACAGATAATACATTAAAATTAGAATCTAACATCTTGATTTTTTCCTAAGACTTCCTATCCATAAAAGGAAAAAACAATTATGGAGGGCATTCTCTAAGTCCTGAAGTAGCAAGCTATGGGGAGGCAAGACGATGTAAGGTACTCAACAAGAATAAGGTAACTGCCTCGTGTAAAACATTCTGAGAAAGGTTATTGCAAACACGTGCCAAAAGCTGCTTTTCTCCACGTTCAGGAGGGTGCCAGGCAGGTTTGCCAGGCAGGTTTGCCAGGCTGCTGCAGCCCGGAGCCAGTGCTGGGGAGCTCCCGGTGGGACCAGCTGGGTGTTTGCCAGCCTGTCCCTGGCTGGGGCCAGCACTGAGCCTCCTCCACGCCTTGGGTTTGCTCCCACGGGTTCTGCGAACTTGGGACATTCAGTAGGTTTGGAATCTGTGAAAATATGCCAAGTCCTTTAGTGACATTTTTCATGTGCGGATTCACCCGTGGTGCATGCTCAGCCTCTGGGGCAGTCACTCAGTCCCCTCTCGGGGGACCAGCTCCGCGGGGATGATGCTCGGGGCAAGGGCAGTGACGGAGCCGCAGGTGTCCGTCGGGGCACCCTCCGCTGCGGGCACGGGGGGCTCGGGCACAGCATCCCCTTCCCG
>NW_008684198.1:0-71385 GCF_000695815.1 Acanthisitta chloris
CCTCATCACCCTGGGATGGATTCCATCTGGTCCCATCTGCTTGTGAGGATCCAAGCAGCTAAGCAGATCTCTAACCATTTCCTCTCAGATTTCAGGGAGGCTATTTGGCTTCCTATCTTCATCTATTAGCTCTAGAGGCCAGTTGTCCTGAGGACAACCTGTCCTAATATTAAAAACTGAGGCAAAGAAGGTGTTAAGTACCTCAACCTTTTCCTCATCTTGGGTCACTCTGTTCCCTTCCATGCCCAACAAGAAGTGAAGGTTTTCCTTGCCCTTCTTTTTGTTATTGATGTATTTATAGAAACATTTTTTGCTATTCCTGACAGAAGTTGCCAGATTTAATTCATGTTGTTTCAAGATGTTACCATGTTTCCTGGTATTTGTTAATTCTAGTCAAGAGAATTTTTGCAGACTGAATTCTTGAGCTTGGGTCTGTATTAACTTTTCTCAGGAGCAGAAAAGTATTTTTGATTGTGTGTACATGTATATTTGCACATACAAAGTGTATTAGCAAAAGACAAACCTTCAATCTGATGAGTAAATAATTTGCAGAATATGGCAGATTTCAATTACAGAAACTTTCCCCCTGAAGTTCTTGTTTATTTGGTTTGGGTTTTTTTTATGGCCTAAGTGAACTGCATGGGGCCATGTTATCACAAAAGATTGCCAGTCTTAGCTTAGAAATAAGGCACTGAAGAGAAGTGAACAGCTTAGCCTTGGGAAAATGCAAGGCATCGGTGTGGGCCCTGCGAAGATGCTTGCGCTGATTTTGCCTCTCCTTCCTCAATACCTTGTGCATGCCACAGTGGCACACCTCAAACTGCCTGTTTGCTGTGGATGCTCCCCCTGCATCAGAATGCATGAAATGAAGCACATGAAGTCTCCCACAAAACTTCAGAGTAAGGTTCGGTCACTATATTAGGTCTTTGGTGGAAGGTGAACTTTGCATAGAAATGAGAGGGGTGCTTATATCTTCTGATGCTGCCAAATGATGAGGGAAACTGAAGGGAAAAGGATTCAGAAAACAGACAACAAAGAAGAAGTAGACTGTAATAACAAAAGTTTTCTGAAAAATCTTTTGCTTGTTGTTATGGTTGGAAACTGGTACCTCTGTTCCTGATTTCGTGGTATGCTGTTGCAGCCTTTGCAGGGAGGGAGTCTTGAGAGCTCTGTCCAGGTTCTGAGCACCCCAGTAGTCATCCACTGTTGATTTTTTAAAAGATTGTCACAAACACAGAAATAGAATAATATGGTGTTTGTCAGTTAACCTGGGAGCACTCTGACTGTGGACCTAGGATAAGATAAAGTACAGGAAACTGCAACTCGGACAGACTGCCCGGTTACAATGGTTTTAATGATAACTGAAAGGAAATGACCAGGCCCATGTCTTGCTCTGTAGTTATGATTCAGTCCAAGAGGTCTGTTTCTTTCTGGATATCTCAGCTGTCAAGATGTTTATCTACATAGTTGTGAATTCAGATCTTGGCACACTCCCTGTAGCTCTGGATTTATCCTTGGAGAAGAATTCCTTGCCTTCTTCTAAGCTTCCATTTGGATTTAGTATATTCTTCCTTTTCTATTCTGACTGTTGTCCAAACAACCCACTCAGGCAAAGCTAATGTATTCCTTCCTCTCATACTTTTATACATGCTAAAGCAGTTTCTAGCATTTATGTGGCTATATCTGTATCTAACTATTTATATATATGACAGTATTATTCATATACATATATATATATATATTTGTGTGTGTGCATGTCCTTTCAGCTTCTGTGGAGTAAGTTTTTTTCACATCTGTGATCAGTGTAACTAATCAATGAATAATTGTAAAGCTGTAAGAATTGTAATTAATGATCATTCAGTCACAAGAGTACACATCAGTAGGGGATTGTATTAATGATGCTTTTTATAGTAAAATTTTGTCATAAAACTTGTTATAAGCTTATGTGCTTATTAGCTTGCAATAAAACATCCAATGTGGTATTCCTGTAACCTCGAATAACCATTTGAACTTGTAACAAGCAAATGTAAGTATTCTTTTAGTGAAAAATACAAGTACTTAGTGTCAGTTACAGAAGTGGATGTCAAATATCAGTAGCCCTGCTCAAGGTTTTCTTAACCTCATCAAGAATCATAATTGCTCTTTAAAATAAGATGATGTTTACCCTAATGTGGCTGTTTTTTGTTGTTTTTTTTTAAACTGCAGTTAGATCTAACTTTCAGCTACTTGGAAATCCAAGGAGTAACTTCCAGTAAACCAGGTCAGGTAAGTGTGTTCTAGATAAAAGATAGTTGTTTGCTCTTTGCTAAATGTGCTCCAGTCAAGAAGGTAATGCTCTAACAGGCAGGTGTCCCCATCCAGTGAGCGCACTGTGCATTTGTGTTCTTACGTTCATGCTGCTCTAAAGCAATAATGATAAGAATTTAAAGAGTCAGTTTTAGGAATGTGTTGTGCAGGTGGGATGGTGATAAGAGAGAATTTTTTCTTTTCCTAGTTCAGTATGGTACAAGTTTTCATTTGTGTTGTAAGGTGATGATGAAACATTGGCAGCTAGTATACAATCATCACCATGCATGCTTGAATGGCTTCTGTGGTGTGTGCCTTTATGGTGAAGCCAAAAGCTACTGCTGACATTAGCAGGCAGAAATGCTTTGCTTTCAACTATTCTTGATGCCATTACTGTATACAACACAAAATATATTTGACAGCCAGTTATGTGCCCGAAAAAGTGAATGTCAAAGAGAAGTTGTTGAAAAGAAGAATGCCTTTAATGCGGTTTTAATTCATAAGATGAAAATGTTGACAAGATTTGACAGTTCAATTGTATCAAAGTCTTCATGTGTTTCATGTGTGTTTGGCTCTTAAAGAGCTTTTTAAGAACAGGAACACTGGAGACACTATTTGAACTCTGAAAAGCTCTCATTGTATTAACATACCATCTTTTTAGCCTGGCTTTTGAAGCTTTCCTTTTAAAGGATTAAAAAAGATGTCCAGGTGTTTTAATGGAGAGGCATTTAGTAAATTCTATGTTTTTGTGTGTTTTTTTGCTTAAGGTACTAAAATTTCAGGGTAGCTGTTGCTAATTATTCCTGGAGTCACAGTCAGTCACTGTTGTAGCAGAGTTTACAAGGGATTTCACAGCCTCAGTGACATACCATTTTCCTAAAATATTTTTAAAGGTTTTTCATGTTTATGTTCATTCATGTTTTAAATGTGTAAGGCTTATAGCTGAAGGCAGGCAGAATCCTAGATTATTGCTTGTGGGGCAAATGGTATTGTTGCAGTTTTTCTGCAAACAGTGTGCTATAGCCCTCATACCAGAAGAATGTAGTTTGTGCTAGGCATCTTGCAGAAAGCCATGAAGAGTTTCCCACTGTAAGATAAGTGAATAAATGGACAGAGTAATATAAGGAAATACTGTGTTAATATTGTTGACAATGAAAACCAGTAGTAAGCTCATTCATCATCAGGGAGTGATGGCAACAGGTTCAGAAAGGAGTTGAATTGGTGGTAAAAGGTGTGAAGATTCCCAGTGTGCTTTTGGGGTAATTCAGCCTCTTCTAGGATTATCCTGGTGATGACCCTAGACATGAGTTAGGGACCAGAAGAGCCCTGGGAACTAGTTTTAAGAAAAAGCAATCCTCTGTGGCATACTGCACAGTGTCCCCTCTCCTACTGTCATTTATTTATATATTATTTTAATATATATATACACAGTAATTTATTCTAATGTTAACCTTCTTACTGGTGTGCACAGCTTCTCATCTAAAAGAGATTATGACTTGGGCTTTGTAAACTATTCACATTGGAGAAAACAGAAACTTTACACAGCTCCCCATGATGCAGCTGAAAACAGCATCTGATCTGATGTGTCAGTCATACCATAATCTGATTTGATTCTGAGCACTTACTATCTAACACTTAATATCTAGCGGGTTGCAGAAGGCTTTGTTTTTCCCCCTCACTAAGGCACATATCCCCCAGACAGTGGAACAGTTATGTTGGCTGACAGTTACTGCTCGGTCTGAACTGAGACAGTATATCAGCACAGCATTTTCTTAAATGGCATAGAACAAAGCATTAGAGCTTTTCCAGAGGATCACAGCCATTAAAGACTTTTACTTTTTGCTGGAGGAAACAGGCACCCTGCTCTTTCAATAGTTTCCTGTCAGGCTGCGCTTGCTTCTCCTGGTGTTCTGGGACGTGTTTCAAAAGAGGACAATGCTGTGAAAAGTTCTTGGTTTTCAAAGTGTCAGCTGAGGTCACGATCCTTTGAAAATCTTATTCCCGTGGGAAGCAGGGCACTGTTGGAAAAAAGTTTGAGTACAGGGGTCTTGTACATTCAAGAACAGCTTTCAGAAACTTTACCTGGAGCATTGCCGTATCATGGCTTAAAGAACGACAGATTCCTTCCAGCCTGCAAAGCATTCAGCTGGCATTCAAAATGCTCCTCTTTTTAAATGGACATGAATTATATGATATCTCATTCTCACCCTCTCACACTCTTGTTTATAGCTGATTATGGAAACTGAGAAATGCAGCATCTCCATGAAGATGGCATCCTCAGAGGATGTGAACGAGGTACTGGCACACATCGGGACCTGCCTCAGGAAGATATTCCCTGGACTCTCGCCAGTGTAAGTATCTTTTAGGGCACCACTAGTGGAAATAGATTGTGCAGAAATGGTGACAAGCCACTACTTCTTGTCCACTGGTCTCCCCACCCTGACCTCAGAAATGCACTGAGCATATGAGAGACACCTTGAAGCAAGCAGTAAGCTTTTTTTACAGGTGTATGGCAGAACCAGGGAACAGTGCACAGCACATGTAGATTGTGTGTGGTCTCATAGGGTCATAAGAGCCTTTGTTTTCAAGGGCCATGCAAGTATTTCAAGTCTGAAGTTTTCATTTTACCTTGTTGCTTCTCCAGCCTCAGGTATGGCTTAGGTTCTGGCTTTTTGTTGTAACTTGCTTGGGGTTCTTGTCTGTTTAATTTTCCCCACCCCCTCACCCCCAGTAAAATATGAGTTGGGAAAGGAAGGAAAAGTTCCATTTACTTTCAGTGTTTGTGAAATGAGGCACATGATCGTGAGCCTTGTTCTTCAGAACCTGAACCCTGGGCAGTCTTGTCCTGTACTTCTTATGGTTTCATGGTTTAACTGATTCCTTGAATCATTCATCTCCTTTTCTGGCTTTTGGGGTTTGTTTTTTTTTGCATTGCTCATGCCTTTGGATTTCTCTCTTATCTGTGCCTGTGAACTTTATCATCTTGCAGCAATTCTCAGTAGTTTTTCTGCATTTTTTTTCCTTCTCTCTGCTATTGCTTCATCGCTCTTTACCAGATCATGAAACTCTATTCTCTTTAGCTCCTGGTTTTCAGCATTATTAGAGAAAAATAGGCTGTGGAAAAGAGTTTTCCGAGACATGCTGATTTTTATAAGTGAACTTTAGTAACAGACATTAGATGTGAATGGTCAGGCTGAACTCACATGTTTTATTTTGGGTGTATATCTTTATTATTCACCTTTCCTGTAGGTGGAGTAGGAAATCAAGTTCATGAACTCTGGCTTGCTGGGTGTTTTTATTTTGCTTCCAATTTTCCTCTCTGGAAGTGTTATTAGCTGCCTTAATGGAGATCAAGCTCTTCCTTCAAAGAGCATGCATACAAGTGAATATTTGTGAGCATGTTTGCCATAAAACCTCAGTTGTAGTATGAGAAGTGCAAACTAAAAGAGCGAAAAGAGTGAAGGGGCCTGTGAGGCTATGTGTGTTTGTCTGGGTGTCTGAGTAGGCCTTGAGTTCTATACATATTTTCTGTGGGCTTTCTTGAGAACATTGCTGGAGCATTTTGAGAAGCTGTATGGAGTGCTTGCTTCCCAGGAAAGAAACCAAGTTTCTTGCTCTCCTCTCAGATGGTGCAGTTTCCCAAAATTAAGATATGGAAGCTGTCCAGATGATACAAGAACAGAATAGGCAAGAGCAATGAAAGCAGTTTCTCCAGTTAATGTATCATATTCATTCTCTTCCACTCCACAACCCTCCCACCCCCACCCAGGCCTCCATCCTCCTTTATGGAATTTTGCAGTTTATGAGACAATCTTGTCATTCAGAAGAACAGATACTTGTATTTCTTAAAAGGCAGAAAGGGATTGTGTTTCTTTGCTCTCTAGGCAGGAAGAATGCTACCAAACTACAAAGATTGGAGCTGGATATCTAGAGTACAGCCTAGAGGCCACATGTAGCTGCTCAGCTCTTTGCACCATTGTGCTTTTTCTGCATAAAAACAATGTATAAACAGCAGTGGTTTTGGGGTAACCAACAATACCATGTCTCTCCCCTATTTTGGGCATCCTGATGTTAGATGAGGGCCACAAGTCTTCTTAGCTTGAATGATCCTGCCATATAAAAGGGTTTATGTGCTCCAGTAGCCACAGAGTTAATCATTAGAAAGAAGGAAAGGGAAAGAAAAAAGAAAGAAGAGAAAGAAATTTCCTCCTGCTGGGCTGCGCCACTATGTGTGTGACTTTTAGGTGGGAAAGTGAATTGTATTTAAAATGGTAATTCTTCTTATACATACATTTAAAATTGTTCTTAAAATAAAGAAGACTTATGTATTAAAAAATACTTTCAAAGCCATGAATGATTTTCCCCCCTCTTTTGCATCTAGGAGGATTATGAAAAAAGTAACTATGGAGCCTTCAGAAAGACTGGCTAATCTCCAGGCCCTGTGGGACAGTCAGACTGTGACAGAACTTGGACCTTGTGGTGAGGATGAATTTAAAGGCTCGAATATAAAAAGGCTGGAATTGCAGTGTCAGGAAGTCTAATTCTATTTCTGGCAGAAGCCTGTAAAGGTGTAATTAGTTTTAAGGTGTAATTAGTATGAAGCAAGCTTCTGATTGGTAGGTGAAGGCACTATATTAAGCTTTCTTGCAATTTACGAGGCAAAGATAGGATAGTCTCTGTTTCTTTCAGGAGCACAATGGACACTCTCCTGAGAGAAAAAGAGAGTGAGTTTTGAAAAACAGTATCTTTTAGTATTAAAATGTGCTTTTAGATGTATGTTTGCTTGTTTTACTATATTCTCTACTTAAATACTCTCTTGGGTTGTTTGTAGGAGGCTTTTCACAGATGTATGCCTGTGTTTGTGATTGGCTTGGATTTCCATACAGAGAAGAGGTACAGTGGGTAAGTACAGCTCCTGTTCTGAAGCTCTTTCCAGCTAGATGTACAGATGATGAAAGAACAGGTAAATCATAGTGCTTGAAAAAAAAGAGCCACTACAGATCTGTAAAAATGTATTTGGTTATGTGTTTTTAACAGGATGTTGATACAATTTATCTCACACAAGATACCAGAGAATTGAATTTGCAAGACTTCAGCCACCTTGACCACAGGTAAACCATATGCAGTAATCATGCTAATATTGATAAAGTGGGATGGTCCCATAACTGTTACTGGATTGTATAGACCTGTGAAATGACCATCTGTAGCATTTTTAGTTTTTCAGCACAAAGCTGCTGCTTTTGCACAAAAGTCCCATGGAAACCACATTCAGTCAGGAGCCTGAGAAGATAAATATATTTTGTTATTGGAAGCACTCCAGAAAGTTAGCAGATATATATTTTTCATGTGATGGCAGATAGGAGAGCTCAGATTCAGCAGATAAAACATGCAGCTACATCTGGTGGGCAAAGCAAAGAGGGAAATTATGCTGTCTTTACTTATGCAGAATCTTTTTCTCATGGTCTACACAGTAAAGGAAATTAATCTTTGTCAGCAAGTCAGTAGAAGGTTTAAGTTGTTCAACTGAATTCCAGCCAGTAGTTTCTTCACTTATAATAGATGCTATCAAAAATATGTACTTCCAGAAAGGAACTAATTGAGGGTAATTTTACTGTAAGATGCTGAAACTTAGCTGAGTGTTGTATTTAGTTTACTGAATTTAGCTGGCTGAGAAAATTGGATTCTAAGGAAGTTGAGTCTGAAGATATTACAAGCAGGAGAAAATGGGAGGGACTCTTAACTAAAATCCATCATTATACAAGGAAAACTACAAATCTTAAAAACTGTAAATAAAATAGAGGAAGCATTTGTTTCTTTGTGAAAGCCCAGTAAAAGAATTAAGAATCTGTCAGAGGTACAACACTAGAATGTCATAAAAGGAGGGGTGAACTTTGAGGGAGGTAAATGAGAGCATTTTGCCACCACATTTTTTGTAGCTTTGTGCTGTCTAGTATGTAAACTCACAAAATACCCCACTTAAATACTCAGCTTCTGGGATGGGTTTTCACAGTCTGTGCTGAATCCCGTGGCAAAGTTACTGAGCAGTAGTATCCTGTGTTGACTAATTCAGAGGGAATTCGAGCAAGACTCCAAGACTGCAACTAGTGCATGGCAGATGTAGCCAAAGACTGTTTCATTGGTTAAGTCTTGTTGAGAGAAGATAGGGAAGAAATACTATTCAGCCCAGACAAATGTGGGACAAGAACTTAAGAATGCTTTGAACATATTTATTGCAAGGTGGAAGTGCTGAGAAGACCGTGATGCATTCTTGAGAAAGTGACTTACAGATACCCATCTTCAATAGAAATTAAATATTTGAACAATTCATTGGTGGTGAAAAATATTACTGAATAGGAAGGAGTTGATAGAAGAAGTGTTTTAATTATCTCAGCTGGTTCAAATGAGTTTGGCTTTCAGAAAATGGAAAAACGGGTTTGTTGCTATACAAAAGCTTTTCATTAAAGTATACCATACAAAATTGATCTCACTGAAGAAATATATTTGTGTTGTTAAGAAAAGTTTTTAGCAAATGTCTCATGACTGTATAAGTCCAAAGATTCAGAACTATTTTGGAGCCATTTACATGCTGTGGAATCCGTCTTGTGATCAGAGTTTCTGCATGTGAAGGACTGAACTGAGAAAGATTTTGGATTGAAATGTCAAGAAAACTAAAATTGTTAGAAAGCCAAAACCTTAGGTTATTCACTAAAATTGCAAATTAGGAATTGAGATCCCAGTGAAGTCAAGAATGTGTGTGTTTTGCAATATATTTAGGGCAGTGAGGCTGTTACAACAAATTAACAGCATGCCATCATGCTTTGCATTTTGAGAGATTCTTATGCATATTGTCCACCTAATTTTTGGGATTGCTGAAACTATATACTTCCTGTTGCAGAGTAGCTCTGAAGCAAGGTAGGGTGGGTACATCAGTTCTCTAAATACAGGGGCTGTGCATTCAAAAATAAACAATTTGTGTCTTTCCAAGCAAAACATTTCTCTTAAAGGTCAACATAAGATGGCATGAAATATAGATGAATTTCAGTTCCCAGAGCATCATAGCATGGCTTACCGCATGGGAACATGACTTCCAAGGTTTTATCTGAAGTTATGTTGTGCTGTGAACCATATAATTGTTTAACAACAAAAAAAAAGACTCCCTGTGAAAAGGGTTTATTTAACTCACTAGGGTGATTTTCATCTGTGGAGCATATGCTTTACTTATTTGGACATAGAAAAAAATTTTAGAAAAGTGAGATTGTTTAGAGTTTTTTTCTTTGTGCTGTTTAGATTTCTTGCCATCCTAAATACACTGGGGATAGAGATCTTGAAAAAACATGAGGGCATTAGATAAGCTTGAATGTTGTTGAAGCTTGGAGATATTTTCTGCATTCCAGAAGAGCAAAATCTCTTTTCATTTTAAGATGGCATGGATTTATCTGTTATAAATCTCTCTTTATTTTGGATGGTAATTTAATAAACAAACTAATGAATATAAGCAACTCTGTGTAACTCAATGAGGGAAAGTTATGAGAAGACTCTGCTTTTGGAACTGATTATCAGCCTTCTTTCATACCATATGGCAAAAGAATTCAGGTCATTGTAAATACCACATCTAGGGTTTAGTAAAGTGAATAAAGCAGTGTATGGTTTTGAAAAGGAAAACTTGATAGCAAGAACACTGAGGTTAGGCAAGCTCAAAGCAAGAGAAGGAATAGAGGTAAATTCCTAAAGGGGACCCTTATTAGCCAGAAGCACCTTAAAAAATGTGAACAAAAACGAAGAAATAAAAAAATCTATCCTTAAAATCAGATTGTAGACTCTGATAAGAACAAGTTTCCAGACAGTAAGGCTGCTGCAGAACAGGCAGGAGTTCCACTGTCTGCAGCATGTTGGGAGGAGGGGGAAAAGGGACTGTGTAGTGGGGTTAGCACTTGGTATCACTGAAGAGTGCCAGTAGCTGTGATTGTCTGGGGTTTGAACAAACAGACCTTGAACACTGCAGAAGACTAAACTACCAAAGAAGCATTGCTGCAGCTGGACAGGAATAATTGAAAACAAGTGAACCCAGCTGATTTGCAAATTCTTATCTTTAGATATTTCTTGAAAGTGTCATAGCTTTCCCACTAACTCTGGGCACAAGTTGTCCTTCGGCAGTTTCCCTCCCAAGCCAGGGGAGGGAAGGGGAGAAAAGTATGGCCTCAGGCAAGTCCTATCTGCAGCCACTCTCCTGCCCAGAAGTTACTGAGCTCTTGACAGCGCTCCAAGCTGGCTTTCCAGCTCCCTGGTAGAGTAAACACTTGCAGACAGTGATCCCTGATTATCATCCCTCAGTTCCTTTGAAGGAACTGGACTGCTGCTGTTGGTGCTTGCTGCTTCTTTTGAGGGTGGTGGTCCACAGCATGGACAGCTCTGCTCCTCCAGTGTGGTGGTGTTACCATTAGCCTGTCCAATGTTTGCCCTGTAACATTCACCACTGGCTGTGGGTGGCTGGTTACCACTGGGTGAATAAGCCAAAATTACTCTTTTATTCATTCCACTTCCAAAGCAAAGGCACTGACAAGGACATCAAAGCTGCTAATTCATTACCACCTTGCTGATGTTACGTGGGGAACACAGAGAAGCAGCAAACCTCTGTATGTGGACATTCCTTACTCGATAGCAAGACTCTTGCCTGCCCAGCCTAAGGGGGAAATATCTCTGACTGTTTATTTTTTCTCACCTAACATTTGACTAGTTAGTTCCTGCTTTACATGAAGATATAGTGTGCTTGTGTAGGAACAAAAACAACACGGTGGACAGAAATAAACCTGTGTGCTTCATGAAGCTGCGAAGTCTCTACAGTACCACTGGAAACAAATTCTTCACAAGACTTGATGTGTGCTGTGAACAAGATGGAAAGATGGCTTGATCCTTTAAGGTCACACCACACACCAGTTCCTCTGCAGGAGTGTGAAAATGGTCTATTTGCATGAGCTTCTCAGTCGGTGGGCTACAGTCTTTTGCAGCAAAATGCTGCACCTTCGTACCGTTACCTTAGTGATGGGCTTGTACTTCCAAATCTAGCAACTGCAGTTCCCAATATAGCCTACTGAAGGCTCATCCATGTGATGTCGCCTTGTCTCCTGGCTTTCCTATGTGTTTAACAACCATCCTGAAGTGTCTGAGTGTTTGTAAATGAAAACTGAAGGAGAGGAAGAGCAAAAAAATATGGGAGAAGGGTGTCGTGTGTTTAGTACCTACCTGCCTGTGTCCTGAATGAAGACGTGTTAGGACCTACCTGCCTGTGTCCTGAATGAAGAACTGGGGGGTTTAGACCAGCTTATAAAAGCCAGTACTTTTCAATTTCTCCCTGCAAAACCTGTATTTTGCTGGTTCAATAAGTTCATGTATATTACAGCCCTTTATTTCATTACAAAGACAAGAGCTTTCTAAGTAGCTGTTAAACCTTGATGTAGGTGTATATATGTATTTAATATGTAGCATCAAAATGATCCGAGTGCTGCACTGCTAAACCGTGTGCTAGTGCTTGATGAATGATTCTGCTGGGGGTAGAGTACAGATGTTGACATTTATGAATGTCTGTTATTGGAAAAACTTAACATTGGGAGAGCAAATCATGCTAAGAGGCTTGGAATGAAGAAAACGGGAATAATTTAGAATTTCATTTGTGAAATCCCCTTTACAATTAAGGTGGGTTTGTGCTGAATGTCGCATTATCCTTTTGCAGGTCTCCTGCTTCCTGGGGGAATTTAACTATAGAGATGAGACAAGGAGGTGTTCTCTAGAAGCATTCAGTCATGGAATTATATTAAATCATCAGACTGCCAAAAAGCTTTTTAGCGTCATGCTAAATTATAATTAGAGGTGATTAAGAAGCTTAAACATGTCAGAGGCTGAAGAAGAAGTTATGCTAAAAGTAGGAATGGCAGCCCAGACAAATTCCTGGTTTTAAAATTCATGCTAGAATGGGTGTCAGTTGGCCAGTCAAAAATTTGTATTAAAATATGACAAAGACACACAGCTGCTGCTGCTGCTGCTATTTTTCATAATGCAGAGCTTTCTGTAATGGGAATGGTAGGCAATTAGCATTGAAAAAGTATGGGGAATGAGACATGGAAGAACACTTAAGAGATTGTTTCAAATGACAGTTATATGAAATGTGTGTAAAAGTGTTTTTCTTTTTCTAGAGACTTAATACCTATAGTTGCTGCTCTGGAATATAACCAGTGGTTTACAAAGCTGTCCTCCAAGGATTTGAAATTAGTAAGTAATAAAATAAAACAATATACCTGCTTCTGCCAGGCTGTGCTGTGTTTTAAAGGATGCTGTTACATTTTTCAAGGTGAAATTTTTTAGGCAGGTACAACTGGGCAGTCTACTGACAATTATTTTTTCATTTAATCATATCAGGGAAATATAAACTGTTGGATAGTGAATTTATGCCATAAAATCACTGCTGAGAGTCAGGTCTTGTCAAAATTTCAACTAATAAAGTTTGAAAACTTTGTTAGGCCATAACTGTGGCCCATAAAACAATTTCATTAGGCATTGCTGACTCCCCCAAGCACTATTAGCTGACTAGATGGGAAATGAACTTTAAAGCAAACAGAAATTTTGGTTGCTTTTGGAGGTGAAAAGAAAATGCCAGGATTGGGGTTTTTTTGCACATAAAGCAGGTTTTGCCATGTAATTTTCATTGCAACTTGATGTTTTTGTCTCTCAGTTTTCTGAAGCTAAGTCTGTGTAGTTATAAGTGTGTAGTGATGTGTGGCACTGATATTTTTCTATATCAGTTTTCTTTCTTTAAAGCAAGAAAAGGGAAAATCCTAACAAGCTGTACTACTTAAGAAAGGGTCAAGAAAATCAGTAATTAGGTGATGTTTTAAATATATCAAAATACACTATTTCTTCTAAACTTGCAAGTTTATAGTCACAAGTGGAGTTACTGGTTTGTTTGAGAATTTGCTTTCATGCTTCCATCCCAAAATTTTTGTCTTTAAAAATGAAGGTGGTCTCATCTTGCTTAAATTGATGAAATTTTATTGATCTGAAAATGCTCTTGTTACATTCCTAAGCTATTGTTTTTCATGAAAATTCAATAGAAGCTAGCTTATGTGATTCTTGGCAGAATAGGCAAAAACCTTTCCTTTCTTGCTGGGACATCTTACTCAAAGTTATGCGTGGTATGAAGCTGGCAGTATTTTTAGTGCTGTTGTAGCTGTTAAAATCAGCTTTGTTAAGAGGTACAATGCAATTAATCAGTTTCTGCTTCAGTGAAATGAGATAGTTTGCTTAGTTAGAAGACTGGCCGGTGTAGTTTGCTTAGAACAAAAACTGTCCCTATTATCTCTCTGAGATATATTTATGGGAATGTTGCAGGTTTTTTTCTTAGAAACTACTCTGTGGAAAACAAAGAAACTTTGTCAATCTTGAAAATGCATCAGTTACTTTAAAAAAAAAATCATCTTTTATCTTCCACACACTCCATTTTCAGTCAAAAATGAGGAAAATGTGACTTGCTGGACAATGTAAATTGTTGGACAGTAAATCCATGCCATAGGCACAGTGCCAAGGGTCGGTATGAGGTCAGACGTATCCGCAGGCCATTGTATGCATTGTGCTTCATGAGTCCCACTATGACAGTGTGTTTGATAAAAAGTATGCACAGTGTTTTTGTAGTACATGCATGAAACTTTCTGCTTGCAGTCACACTGCTGTAGAAACAGTGTGGTAGTATTCTGAAGTATTAAAATATGGAAGGCAAAGGTAGAATTGAGAAGATGGCTGATTCGACAGTCTTCACAAAAATTTGTCACCTTTTTGTGTGTGGTGGAGCAGGTTTGTTTTCCTTTGGTTTGGTTTGGTTTTTGTTTTGGGCAATTTAATTAGTTTAAAAGTAAAAAAAAAAAAAAAAGCCCCCAAAAATACACAAATTAGAAAATGTCAGACTATCATTTGAGACAAAGATGTCCCAGGTATGCATGCCGTGTTGTTGTTTTTAAAGATGGATAACAGAACAGTTTTAGCACTTCATGATCATGACTGAAATTCAGGTTTGGATATCACATGAACACTGGTTAGAGTGTGCTGGGAACTGTTGGCCTGAACACAAGCTCATTTCCTGAGCACAGCAGCAGTTCACACATCAAGGGAAGGTATTCTGTATTTTATTGCAGTTTGTGCAAAGTAGGGAGCTGGGTGGTAACCCAGGGAAGCCTGGCACACTGGCCATCAAAACTTTACACTATGCCTTTTATCACACAAAGGCATCAGCATTCGCTGGTTACAAATTACATAACTTTTCTGTTAATTAGTACTCAGCCCCATATTTGATAGTTGCATCTCACTTCTCATGCTAATTAATCCACACATGCAGTTCTCTCCATTTGAGTCTGGGGTCCGTTTTGAGTAGGTGGTCAATGAGTCCGTGGTCATGATTGTCCACTGCCCCTACCTTTTCCCCAGTTACTGCTCAGTTCTGCTGACTTCACTCCTGGTGGCTCTTGTCCAGACAACCCATTCATCTTGGGATTGTCTTCTCTTATACTTGAAACAAAAGATTAGCCAAGCATACGATGCTCACAATGCAATTACTTAATCATAACTGTCCAGCTGCAGCTACTGATTAACAACTGAAAATGTAGGTCCAAGGTTTGACTCCAATTCCTCTTCAAATCTTGAGAGGCTCAGTATTGGGAAGGGGGAAAAAATGTCAAATCTAGAAGCAAAATAAAAGTTTGTAATAAAAGGTGATGAGGTACAGAGTTCACTGCATGGCTTTTGAATCATTGAGTTTTATCTCTGTTTGAATGAACAAACAAGCTCTTTAGTTGTCATGTTTTGTTCATGGTACTTGCAAATATCCATGCAAATTCTAGAATCCAACAACTGTAAGATCATGAGATGGGCTTTACTTCTGTGTAGGTTGGAAGAATTTGTACTGAAATATACAGGCCCTTAAACACTAGTCCTTTGCAGTCTTTGGAGGATCTGTAGCTAGGGTACTTTTGCTTGCTCCTGAGGTTTTTTGGGACTTTTTTTTTTTTTACTGTCATTATAAAAATTCTGCTCCTTATGGTTAGGTGGCCTGAACCATGAATTACTTGCTTTTAGCCTGCCTCTTGCTTCTCTCAGTCTTTCCCAGAAGTCCTCTGTTGCCATCTCTCTCTTGGATGTTTCTGGTATTTTTATTTACTATTTATGTATGACAAGAAGATGATTGTGGCCTGGATCCCATTATGACGTACAGCTTAACTCAATAACTGTCTGTTCTGTGTTCGTGTTCTTTAACACTGTTCTGTCTTTTCTGTGGCAGTCCACTGATGTCTGTGAGCAGATACTGCGAGTGGTGAGTAGGTCCAATCGGTTGGAAGAACTGGTATTAGAGAATGCCGGGCTTAGAACGTAAGTAATTCCTTTGAAATGTTGCTTTAGTTACTGCTTGCTCCCAGTAAAAGGGATGTGTAATGTGTCATAGCTGGAATAAGCATTAAAAAAAGCTTGTGCTCGATGTCTGTCTTGTTCTGAGGAGCCTGTAGTCACAAGCTTTTTATCAGGTTTTCCAGAGGTCCCTTATGTCCAAGAAATCCTTTTAAACTGATGTTTTTTAAGATTCTGCCTGGAGAGTTGGGTTAAGTGGAGAAAAATGATTGCATAAGAACATAAACCCTAAATCAGCTCACACTGTTCCTCTCCAATGGCTGCCACTATAACTGTTAACACCTTGTTATCATTTAAAAACCAGTGGTTTAGATTTTGGTTAAAAAAGCATATTATTCCATCTTGTATAACAGATTATTGTTTCGTTCCCAAGTGAGGTGGTTTTACCTTAGTGTGGATTGAAGTCTGCTCAAATATATCATTACTACATCAGCAACTTTTGTAAAGAAAGTAGCTAAGGCACTAAACTTGGTGCTTTGCCATAGCCTTAAAAGAAAGATACATAGAAGTAAGCAATACAATTTACTACTTGCATATGTTTTACATACAGTAAATTGTAGTTACTAGCTAGTTTTTGCTATTTTCCCCATCACAGGAAACAAACAAAATTGAACTTACAAACTAGCACAGTTGGAAGTATATGTAACTTGTTTCAGTGTTAGGATTCTGTACAAGGCAAAGATAAACACTAGAGCTAATGAATGTTTATATTAATTAAAAAACAATGGAAAGGTGGGAGAAGCAGAACACTGTACTGAATTACAAATAAAGGGAAACAAGCACAAGAAAGATATTCTATGTCCTGTTCCATTGTTTGGATCTTTCTCCTTCTTAAAATGGACTTTGCATTGACATACCTTTAAAAGAAAATTGTCAAACTTTCTGATCAGTAGTGCATTGCCTTTAATAGCTGTCATTCAAACATAAGCCCCTGGTTTTAATATCATTTTTCTTGCAATATGTCCCATAAAATCCAATGATAATCATTAAAATTAAAGGATGCATGGATTACCTTTGCACGTTGCCTAGTTTAATTTACCACAGTTGGATTAACTGGTTTCAGTTTTAACAGGACTTGACAGATAATCAACCTGTGACTTTGGTTTTCATGTCTCCATCTACATGCAGAGTGTTTGGCGTTTTGCCTTGGTGTGGATCTGTTCTGATCAGCATTGTGTGTCTGTTTTTGTGAAGGATGCATTTGTCAGTTTTGCCGTTTATCATATCTGCCTACCAGGAGGAGATCCTGTTGTCACTGTGTATCTTCTGTCACATAGTTTACAGACCAGTCATTTTTAATGAGCTGTGACAGAATGCCAAACCAGGGTTAAGAAAGAGCTACCAAGAGCAATACTGTAAGAAATAACCCAAGCAGCTGCAAGAGCATATTTCTCCCTGCAGCAGAGTCAGTTTAAGGTGGTTTCATTCTTTTCTACCTCCGGCCACTCATTTCTGTGATTTGGTTTGGGCCACAGTCTTATAAACACTTGTCATCCTCCCAAATGGTGAGACAGCAAATTATTGTGCAGTAGCAGTCATAAGGAGCCAGGACTAGGGAAGTGTGAACTTCCTGTTGGGGAAAACAGGATGTTGAGTGAAAGCCCCTGTCTGATAACATTTGTGCTAGTTTAGATGCTCTTGACAATTTTATCCCTGTTGCTGTTTCTTTAACCAGACATAAGAGGTGCAGTTTAGATTACACTGGAAGGCTTTAATGCATATAGTAAACACTAATGTTTTGTTAAGTGTTTTAACCAAGAGTCCAGATTTAGGGGAGAGGAGAACCATTCAGAATGACCCAAACAAATGAGCTTCAAAAGAGGGTTACATCCCTGAGGTATTTTAGAAGAATGTGACAATATATGATAACCAGAGTATTAATTATCATGAAACTGCAAAACAGACTTTTCAGTCAGCAAAGGCCTGTTTGCAGAAGCTGTTGAAAGTGATCTGTTTGTTGTGTGTATGTACTCTCTGAGAGCTGCTGGCAGGCAGAATATTCCTACCTCCTTTCACACCATCCTCTGCAGCACTGTTCCAAAGGGAGTAACCAGCTACAACACAGGGAACAACAGAGGTCCCTGTTGCTGCTACCCAAAGGGCCTTTGACAGTGATGCTGTGTCTTATATTTCCTTTCTTGGCAGGCTCTGAATGTCCTTAGACCTAATGGTGTTACTTCCTCCCACACATGTCCTCTTTTTTTTTTTGTTACAGGGATGTTGTGTAGACAGATCCCAAGGAATTGTTTTGTTTCTCTGAGATTTTCAGATCGGTGGTATTTTTGCTCTTGGTGAAATATCCTTACACTGCCATACATATAGTTAAATTGAGTCTTTTTTGGGCTTTACCTCCAAGCCTGAAAGTCCTCATTTCAGGCAAGCCTGGCTGTGCAATGTGTGCAGAGCAAGTTGATACTTTATAGGAAGTGTCAGGCTTAGATTGCATGCTCTGTTCATGAAGTGTGCAGCCAAAAGAAGAAATAAACTTTATGATTTGAAACTACGAGTGGACAAAAGAGGGAAAGGGATGTTCCCTGGTGAGCAGAACCCAGGTGCTTCCATTTATGGTAGAGGCTGCATGGGGAGTGGGGAAGTTGTATTAGATTTTTGCCAGAATGAGCCTTGGAGCCCCATGCACCCTACATAAATACTCCAGTGCTTTCTGGTGGCACTTGGTTTACTGTGTCTTTGCTAACTAGTTCACATTCTCCAGTTCTCCAAAAAGTTCTGGTAATCCTGCCTATATTGGTGGCAAAAGCTGAAGCAGAGTTTGTAAACAAGCCTGGAGGCATAGGCAGAATACTGTAATGACAAGAATCTGTGAGGGATAAAGGAAGGGGAGGGAACTCCTCATGAAGAAAGGGGAGTTTGTTTGATTTTTAACTCAGAACTGCATTTTTCTTGACTGGACATAAGGAGCTTGATTCCCTGCCTAAGCACAGGCATCTAGTACCATTTGAAATGCTGGAGGATTTCCACAGAGTGTTGGCAAGTGTAACTGAGGACCTACAGGAGATATGTAGTCTTCTGCAGCAGCAGCTGGTTGCAAAGCAGGAGACCCTAAGGCCTGTCAGGTGGCAGAGTTTAAAGCCCAGAATTTCTTTTTGTTGAGTGTTTGTATTCACATGCTGCTTGTATTTTAGGAAAAGAATATCTTTTCCCTAAAGGCAGCCCATCATGCATCTGCAGCCCTGGCACCAGTTCTAGCCCCAGAAGCCTTAAGGACATGGGAGTTTCAAAGGGAAACTAAACTTCCCTGGAATATCTCTGTATTCCAGTACACTTTGCGACCACAGATAATTAAAAGCTATTGAGGCTATTGCTGTCCAGTCTCCACTCTTTTCCAGACACTAGAGAAGGATGCTACCTCCACTGTGGTTCTCAGCACAGAGACTGATGTACAGGTTTTATGGTAGGCAGGATCTGTCCTGAGGAAAGAGGGCAATGTTAATTAGCACCCTGGTAGTTCTCTTCCACTGGCCTACAGAAGGGAAGATAAGGTACTTCAAGGCAGAGAGAGAGAAGGAATCTCAAGACGTATTTTTGATTTCTGCCTTGGTGTCTAACTTTGGTGAATTAAGCATGCTGAAATTACCGTCTCAGTTTAACAAACACACACAGTAGGGCTAGTCCCTTATGATAGCTTCCCAGTAGGTATGAAGACAGGTTTGAGGATTTGCCTTAGAGCTGATAAGCCAACAGCCTTCTGACTTAATGCAAGGAATGTGTTTCCACCAGTGCATGACAGTTTGGTTGTCTAGGAAAACCCAAGCCAGCCTTGAATTTAGTGCTGTGGGTGGTGGTAGTTGAGCTGTAGTGAAACACTCTCGGGCAGGGCAGTGTTCCCTTGCCTCTCAAGTGAATTTGGAGCAGAGGTAGGCCATGCCACTACAGCTACCTGCCATAGTTGGTTAAGGTTACTTCAAAGCTATCTATGCTATCTGGCCTGGCTGTTGTGTGCATTATAGAACTGATATATCATCATCTCTCTTGGGATCTGTTGCTGGGACTGTGGTCAGCCAGTTATGTACTTTAATGCTTATCACTGTAAAAAGAAGCAAGCAAAGACCAGTTCATCAGTGTGCTGCTGTTCTTCAGGAGAGCTATTCCTGCTCTTTTATAAGCTTAGAAATACTCCTGGTTTGTTGACCTTCTGGATATGCTGCAAAGCCCATCTGTTTGAGTGTCTACTGCAAGTGAGGGGGTTGGCTTGTGAATGAAGGAGGCAGTGATTTGCAAGTTGATGTATATATCCCACTCTTGTGGCATAGGGGATGGAAGATAGGCTCAGCTTTTCAGTTATTTTGTGTAACTCCTATTTTATACCTTCAGATCTCTGTCAAAAACATTTTGGGCTTTGATTGAGTGCCTTCAGTGTCTTAGGTCACAGATTAAATAAATAATGAAGAAATTCACTGTGAAAGATAGCAAATTAGCCAGATAAGCATTGTTTAGAACCGTGAGGAATCGGTTAGTGCTCTGCAGTAGCATTGGCCACTTTTGGCTAGTAATCCCTTGATGCTTTTAAGCCTCTGAATGCACTGTTGATAGAGCAGATAACAGGATTCTTTCTCCCCCTCTTTTCTTGCAGAGATTTTGCACAGAAACTAGCCAGTGCCCTAGCCCATAATCCCAACTCAGGCCTCCATACGATCAACCTGGCTAGCAATGCACTTGAAGATAGAGGTACTGTAACACTTATGTTTTTCTCTTTCTACAAATGTAATATGTGGATTGTTTCTGCTCTGTTCAGCTTTGCCTGAGTAATAGGCTGTTGTTCTGTGCATAATGCTACTGTAAATATCTGTTGTTCACAAATGACTGAGAATCGCTATTCTTCTTGATTTATATGTATCCATTAGCATGTTGAGAAACATTTAAATGTCTTAAACCAACCCTGAATTTCATTAGATTTCATTACATTTTCATAGAGGTTTCTTTTAAAGGAAGATAAAACACAGTGTTTGTTTAGGACTAGAGAGGAAAAAACAAAGTGGTGTGTATTTTTAAAGACAATGTAATCAGTTGAAAGATGAAGCACAAGGCAACTTTGTTGCTTGGATTATATTTTCATTATTGTTTTGTGGTTTTATTTCAGCCATAATTCCATTCTTATTTTTAGTATGAAGCTATTCCCTTTTCTCAGCTTTGTGCTAGCCTGTCCTGTTGCAAGCTCTTGGTGATGTTCAGTAATAGTGGCATTACTGGCATTCTTACGGGGCAAAGTGCTGTTGACTCCACAGGATGGAAAATCAAGCTGAACAGCTCAGCTTTTCTCAGACTAGGCACCACTAGGCATGATTTCAGTACATATCAAGTCATTCCCCTCCCTTGTCTATTCTCTTTTCACCCAAGAGGCATTTATTTTTAAAATAAGGTTACATTCTTTCAGTTTGGAGTTGACCCTTCAGCGCTGCCCATGTGAGATTTCCATTTGCTTCACTTAATGTATTCCAGGCACACAGTGTTCTGGGACCAGACTATCTTGTGCTCCTGTTGGACCAGAAGAAAAATAAGGATTTTGCACAGTGAACCTTTTCTTGGTTTATTTGTTTCATTTTGGGGAAGTTTTCCACTCTCTTTACTGTCATGATTCAAAATGGAATAGCTGTTCATTTTGATTACAACCTGATGGACTCGGAATGTTGTTAACACAGAATTTTGTAGGTGTCTCTCCTTTCTTGCTGGTTCAGTCTTCACTGATGGGAAGTTGCTTTTTTTTTCCTTTCTTGTTCTATATTTCTTTTCCTTTTGACTAGAAACAAGTATGACAATGTTTTTGTTTTTAACCTATTCTGAGTAGGGTTTTTTTTAATTTCAAATTGTTCACATGAATTGCTTCAACTCTTCTGATTGCTTCTTGCTTGCTGTTTTGCTGCTTGTCCTCCTTAAGAATCCATATCACATGAAAGCCAGTGCTTTGTTGAAGAATGTTATTATTCCAATATGCCGTAGGCCTTGCTGCATTTTGAAAAAATTTCTGCTGTAAGCTGGAAAAAAGGCTGTTACGTTGTTGATTCTGCTTTTGAAGAACTGTATTTAGGTTGTGTATTTGAAAGGTTTTTTTCAAAGGAAGTAATTTTTATTGTGAAAATAATTGACCAAACGTTTGGTAGATATTCTACAGTACAGGGGATTTTTTCCCCTTTTTTAAAACACATCTGTGTGGGTGCTTTCTTTGCAACAAACCTATAGATTTAAACCATTCTGCTTTATCCACATACAAGATACAAATGAAATGCAGAAACTACAATTTGGAGGAATTAGTAGGTTTTTTTCATTATCTCAGCCTCTCCTATCAAATATGCAATTAAGATTTGACCTTTTCATTAGAGAATTAGATAAGTTCTAGAGTACTTAAAGAGAAATTAACTGTAATTGCAATGTGCAAATATTAAAACTTTTCAGTTTAAGAAAGGTTTAAGTGTCCTGTCATCTGATATTCACTGAGAGCAAGGTAGATTTGACTTTTATTAAACTGGAGTGGCATAGTGGAGATTCATATAAACATGAATTTTGGAAAATAGCTTTTGAAAAATCACCTGCAGAAACTGGAAGTTCAACCAGATTATTTTGCAATTATATAGGAAATAACACAGAATTGTATGATTCCTAGGGAAGAACGTATCATACCTTGTTTGAACAAAATCCTACCCTAAGCTGTTGTATATTGTTGAGTACCAATAAGTAAAGGCATTATATTCTTACATTAATGCAATTGTCTGTATTCCAGTAGCATGGAGAGTGCATTTTGTTTAACTAAAGCATAGGACCTGGCTGCAGATCAAATACAAAGCAGTGTTTATGTGCAGTAACTTATACTGAGACCAGTCTCTTAATTTGTGATTGGCTTTCATTTGTGGTACTGTCAATATTTGTGAGACTAACACCTGGAATGTTTTATTATCAATCTTGTTTTTAAAAATATAGCCATGCTAAAGTGACAGAAGTTTTGCTTTTGGCTCTACTAGGATCAGAATTTAATCTCATGTTTTGTTAAAAAAAATGCAAAACAAACATACTGAAGCCTAGAATTTTTGAATTCAAACTGTGTGTCTGGATGCAATTAACTCTACTTCTGCCATTTGAAGTGTCTTCTCTGTTAAGACATTGGTAAAAATGGGTGACTTGAAGAAGTGAGTGTCCAGAAGTACTCATTCTTTTCTCCACCCTATTCCTGTGTCTTGTAACTGTGTAGATCCTTAATCCCCAGTGCCACTAATGTGTTAATTTTGTTCAGCTTAGCTAAAACAATAAGTAGTCTGCAGATGGTTAGCTAAATACAAAGATGGAGAGGTAGAATTATTTGCTGCGTGTCATACTCAAAATGCTTAACAGCAAAAATTGCATTTGTGATAACCTTAGTGATTCTGATTGTACTTTTTTTTTCTCCTTTTTGCTAGCATAACAAACTTGATTTTGAAAGTATATATTGTAACTAAACCAGCTTACCAAGTGTGGACAGTCAGCTACAGAATATAAATTCTGAGGCCAATGTAAGATTGATTGATCCTTCTACTTCAGAGTAGCTTAAATATAATTTTCTAAATATTAGAGCTATGAATGAAAATCCTATTAATACGACTTGATTCATTCTTGCTGAAAATTGATGAAGACATCTTGTTACCATTGTACTTTACAACAAATGATACCAAGGCATCATGGGTCTAATATTTTGGCAATATAAATAAAAAGCTCTATGTTGTTTTGAGCTGCAAGGATGTTGCCCCTATCACCAGCATACACAACATGCCTTTACAGAGAGCATTAAAAATACCAAACCCGACCACAATATCTACAAGGTAGTTGGCTCTGTCATCATCAATGATAAATAAAACATAATAAAAACAGGGTAAACATAACTGTGTGACTTACTAGTGGTCTGTTTCATGCCTGTGTATGTGGAGAAGGGTGTCAGTTTTTTCGTTTTACTGTGTTTCAAATCAAGTAAAAGCCTTTGTTTTGAAAGCTTTACACCCTTTCTCTTTACCCTTTTCTCTCTGAGTGAGTTACTGTACAGGACTGTATTTCACACCTCAGTTTAAGCCTGGAGTTTCTATGTTGATTGATTTCTGTAATAAATATTTCATGGATTAGTTGCATTGTTATTTAGGATGTGCCTTCTTAATCAAATTTCAATCTTTTGCTTAAATGGAGGATTAAGTTTATAGAGTGGGGAACTTGGATTCACTGAGTAAAGGCCATAATGGAAAGTGCCTTTTAATGTTTTTTTTTCTTTTGTTGGATTTGTGCTGAGGTAGTCCAGTCTGTGTCAGTATCTTAATAGGTTTTTACTGTTTAGGATTGCAAGCAGTTGTAGCATTTCCAAGCTTCTGTCCTGGCTGGTAACCTGCAGCCTGCTCTAAGGGAATTAAGTGGCCATTATGGCTTGGTAGAGATTTCAGGCTCAGGGTTTACCTCAGAAAAAGAGGGCAGCATTAACTAATGTGGGTGTCTTTCTTGCATAGACAGCCCTTCCTTTTAAATGAAAATAAAAAAGTGTAAAGTTTCCTGTGAAGTACCATTGTCAGGTTTTATTTAGTGGTAGTTAGATTTATTTATTTTGCTTTTTCTGAACTGTAAAGCTCACAGATTTTCCAAGTGCTGACTGTTTCACGTGTGTAATAACTTCACTTTCACTCCTTCTCAAAAGTATGTGTGTATTATGTAGTTTTTAAACTAATTAAGGTCGTTTACTGATCATTAATAGCAAAATTCCCCATCCATTCAGTGTTTAGCAAAGAAGCATTCTTGATTGCATCAGTCATTTCAAAAGTTTATGGGCATGAAAAGACAGGGCCCATCTGCACAGTGAGTGCAGTTCCTCCTGTAGTTTCACCAGTGCAGTTTGCCCCTGGTTTTCTGGTCTTCCCAGCAAATCACACAGTTAACCTGAAAACATCCATTTTGTCTTTGATCCACTAACAGGTGTGTCATCTTTGAGCATCCAGTTCGCCAAACTTCCAAAGGGACTGAAGCATTTAAATCTATCTAAAACCTCCTTGTCACCTAAAGGTATGTTTTATAAATATGTCTCTTTGTTCTAAAACTTTCAGAGTTCCATTCTAATAATACTTTTTTGTCACTGGATTATAAAGTAGTTGATTCTCTAAATTATTGACATGTTTTCTCAACAGTGCAGCTGCTTTTTTGCAGTCCTGAGGTGCTGAACTGTGGGGTGGGTTCTGTGTCCACTTCAGCATTTGGCTAAACTCTTACTTGTTTCTGTGAGCATTGGGATTGAACATGTATTGTAAGGGAAGGCTGAAATTAGAATTGTCATTACTGATATGTTTCATATATGCTTCGAAAAAATGTCTGAAGCAAAAATGCATAGGGAAATTTCCAACTGTTTTGCACACAATCATTTTATGAGACCAGGTGTTGTGACAGCGACTGTTACGTGGCTTGCTCTGACTAAAGAATTCTTTGTTTTATGATTTACAAATTTCTGATTTGATATTGTAATTGAAATTATCTATACTCTGGCAGTGTTCAAAGCCAGGCTGGATGAGGCCTTGAGCATCCTGGTCTAGAGGGGAGGTGTCCCTGCCCATGGCAGGAGAGGTTGGGACTAGATGGATCTGTAAGGTTTATTCCAATACCTAAAATTCTGTGATTCTACAACACTGAAATACAAGTTGGAAGCTTTTGGGATTTTTTTACATTTCTGTTTTAACAGTCTGCACAAACCCAGGGTCTGCTGTATAGACAATGAATGTTAAAAATAGAAATTACACATCGACATTATTGCTGCTTTTTTTGTAGATGTTGGTGACCTGGAAAAGATGAGTGAGTTGCAGTCTATGAAGGACATTAGTTGATAACAGAAGTCTCATGCCCTTTTATCCTCTTAATTATTGCTTTGTCAAGTGCAGATTCTGTGTTCTCCTTAGTTTTAAGGATTGACCTGAGTGTTTAAAGGACTTTTTGTTGTTTTATTGTGAGTGCCTATAGCTCTTCTAATGTTCAAGTAAATAGTAAACCCTAAGTAAATTTATTGAATCATGGTTTTCATTAGGAGAATTTATTAAACTCTGGGGTTGTTGCTTTCCACGGTTAACTCATTTTTTTGTGACAAGCAGTTGATTAAGAATCTTGACTTACATGTACTCTTGAAATGAGATATTCATGAATTTGACAGAAATTCATACAGTCCTGGTATGTTCATTCGTCTTGTGCTTTTCTTCATGTGATCTCAGTTATTTCAGCAAGTGCTTGTGATGATTGAGTCAAGAGATTACTAGCTGTGCTTCCATCATTGTAAGGAATAAATGCCAGCTTGATGAAGTTCATCCACACAAATCTTGTCAGTGAAAGTGAATTTTGAGCTTATGAAAAATCTTCTGAATTCTTTTAACACACTTTTTAAAGACAATCCTTAAGCAAAAGCTGAAAATATTTTCCAGTATGTCTAATACTGATGTCACATGAATGACCTTCAGAGTAACATGTCACCATGAATGCTGTCCCATGGAAGCTCCTCAGTATTCCTTAAAAAAGTATATGCAATGACTTAAAATGGGAATTCTTACAACCCTCAGGACCTGAAGCAATTCAGGTTGTCTGGAAAGCTGTCTTAGCTGGTTCTTCTTTAAATTAAGAAGACAGTACTGAATTGGTTTTAACTTGGGAGGCTATTTTTGAACTTGTAATGCTTTGTGTGGGGAAAGTCTGAACGAGATCTTGGATTCAGTAGACTCCAAAGTGCATGGATTTTTTCCTCCAGCCTTTCTTTTTCTTTTCATGTTCTTTTTATTTTGAGCTTTTCAGAAATTTTGTACAATCCCTCACTGGTTTTGACCTTATTTTAAAAGCACTTTCTATTTGAGATAAGTTTCCAAGATTGACAAGTGGAGTTCAGGTGGTAACTTCCCAACTGATCTTTCTTCAAATATTGTATCTCAAGGTTCCTGAGAGCTATTAACACTCTGAGCCTCCTGAGAGTGGTAAAAGAGCATAAAAGATTGTCTGCAAATGAAAGTGAGATTACTGTTAGAGTATAGCATGAGGTAGGTGAAGTTCAAACATAAATTTATTGATTTGAGGATTCTGGTTAAATGGAAAATTCTAGTATACTCATTCAAAGATAGGGCTTGCTTTTCCAAGCCCAAGCCAAAGGCTAATTAAAATCCACATTGTTTGCCTTCACTGATGTGGGTGATTTAGAGCAGTTGGCCCATGAAACAAGCAGCAGCAGTACAAACTGTGTGATAGCTCCACTTCTCCCCCACACTTAGACGCTGCTCCTGAATTCCCAGAATTGGTTCTTGATAGTGTGTGCTGAATTGCTGATAGTTTAACCCTGGGTGTAACCCCAGTTGACAACTAAGTAGCATCCAGCAACCAGGACAAAATTGCATTTATTTCCACTTCTTGTTGGTGCTTATAAATGTTGTTGGGAAGACTCACTAAAGTGATTCCATAGCTATAAGCTCTAGTGGTTGAATACAGCTTTTAGATCTTTCAAAGTTTCAAAAATGATTAGAGTGCTATTTACCTTTACAGATAGGGTGTGGGTTCAGCAATACAATGTTAAGGTAAAAGAAAAATGACGCTAAGAGGAAAAGACTTGAGACTTGACAAAGGTATTGCTGTGCTGTGATTCTTTTCAGTATCAAAAGCCTCCTGAAACAAGGAGCCATACGACTAAAGTGGGAGACTTCCTTAATACTTGAAAGCTTGGAAAAGTAAAGCACTGACACAGGTATTTTGGTCTCCAGTAGCTTACTAGCTACTTCCTCCACATCCTCACTGGTAAATCTGTTTTGTAATAGTTTTTGGGTGAAGACTGGACATGTTCCATCCGTTGAATGCCAGTCCATTTTCACTGATCAGTAGTTCTGCGAAATTGTTCAATATTGTCTAGTAGATCTCCTGCCTGTTTAATAGCTTTGGCCAGGCACTCAGAAAAAAACTACTGCATCTACTAAAGGACACAGTGATGCTTATGTATGTAAGAAACACATGCCTGTAGTACTTGAAAGGCAGCAATAGCCATATACAATAAATTGAGAACTTGATGATAATTTGAATGAGTGAACTTGATGATGATTTGAATGAGTCAGAAATAGCCATGTCCTAATTTGTATTTGGAAAAGCTGAAAAAATTTGGTGGAAGAAGGCTCTGACTGGTTTGTTCTGAATGTGAGCTTTTTAATTTTAATGTGAAATATGTGTTTGTTCTGATCAGGAACTGAGAGTCTTTATGCATCTCTTGATATTCTGATTAATTAACTATTTTTATGAAATTACAGCAAATACACTAATTGAAATATTTTTAATTTCTAGGTCTCATCAGTTGCTTTTGAAGTTTTGGCAATTATAATTGTTAATGTACTTGGTCTTCCACAGATACTTTCATCTCCTTCCACAGATACTTTTATCTAAATATTATTGTTTGCAGGGAGCCACTGGCTTAACATGGAGTAAACTGTGTTTTAAAAATCTGTTTCAAAATGGGACTGTGCTGTTAAAGCTTGCAAAATGACATCTTGCCTGTGTCTGGGATCTATAACACACTGTGGCTCTATCAGGGCAGTTGGGGGAGTGTGGTCTGGGAGGAACTGGGCATGTTATGGCAGGGAGGGGTCTCATATCTGCCTGGTGACCTGTATTCCTCTGTTGCAGTACAGTGCTGGCAATAGGAAGTCATTAAAAATTTGCATGCCTGTGTTCACTGCACTTGCAGGGTCTGGGCCAGTTTTATGTAGAGTTGACTAAGTTGAGTACTGACCTTTTTTTGGCAGGGGTGAATAGCCTTTCCCAGTCACTGAGTGCCAACTCACTGATCGCGAACACGCTCGTCTATCTGGACCTCTCAGGGAATGCACTCCGCAGTGATGATCTCTCAGTAAGCAATTTCCTCTCATTTGGGAGTTAATGAATGGATGTTTTAATTAATTGTTAAGAGAAAGGCAGAGCCTTTTTGTTTAGATCCTTTTTTGCCTTTATTTCTGTGCAGTTGTAGTAGCAATAGAAAATGACATTTTTATCTCTACTCTTCAGCATATAGTCAAAGCAATATCTGAAGGCCCTAGAAAGGAGCCAGAGAGGGACTCTTTATTAAGAACTGCAATGGTAGGACAAGGGGTAATGGGTTCAAATTGAAGGAGGGGAAGTTTAGGTTAGATATCAGAAAAAAGGTTTTTACTGTGAGGGTGGTGAGACACTGGCACAGGTTGCCCAGGGAGGCAGTGGTTGCCACAGCCCTGGCAGTGTTCAAAGCCAGGCTGGATGAGGCCTTGAGCAACCTGGTCTAGTGGGGAGGTGTCCCTGCCCATGGCAGGAGGGGTTGGGACTAGATGATCTGTAAGGTCCATTCCAACCCTTAAATTCTATGATTCTATGAATTTCCCCACACCTAAAAAAATCCTCATAATTTTAGCTCATGCTTTTAGTCTTTGGCTTCTACTGATAAATGAGAAAACTGCAAGGGTACCTACCACTTGTTTCAGTGGACTTACACGCTCCTTGAGATCTGTTTGAAAGTGACGAAAACACAATTAAAAAAAACTATGCTTCTTTTTAGTGATAAGTGTATTAGAAATTCTTGACGTAGAAAGACTTAATTTCTGGTTTTCAGTATTTTTCTTTGTATTAATAAATCTGTGTACCTCCTTGACACATGCTGTTGAAGCTCATGATTCTTTGAAGAATGTAATTATTTTTTAAACTACTTTGTTGAGTTTATCAATTGCCATAGACGTACAGCTCTGTTTTCCCTCTAAGAAAATCCACTTAGTTCTCAATTTGTATATATTCACTTTTTGACTGTTACATCTGTATTTCTCTCTCACATCAAAAGTTGTCTGCACAGAACTGTCAGGTTTTGAATTCTAATTATTGAACATCTAAAAGGTGCAGCACTACAGTCACCCAGTCTCACCACTTAAGTGAAATCAGACGTGATTTTGTGACTTTTTCACATATCTTACTAGTTTCAGATTTATCAGTATATTTAGAGAATTAGTCTTTTCAGGCATGAGATGAAAGTTGCTGTGGGAAAACAGGTTTTATATGTAGCAAACAAATAGTTAAATGCAAGTAAAGATACAGTGAATTATTCTGAGACAATAACGTACCATATGATGTAAAAACCAAAAAGTAAAATAAAACGTACGACTTTGGTAGGCAGTGCTTGAAGAAATCTCAGGTCTGCCTACAGTGTTTTAGAGATGTAAATGCAAAAAGTGGAGCTTCTCTTAGCCTGTCAGAGAGATGGAGAGAGTTGGTTCAAAGATAGAGGTTGTTAATACTGAGGTCTCTTAATCTGTGGAACAGTTTTGCAACAGGACTAAGGAAATCCTGTTATTTAGCAATTAAGATAAACCCTAGCACAGCACAGGAATTTTAGAAGTGGGGACCTTTTCTTCCACTGCAGGTATAGTGGCTATATGACCTAATTTTTAAAAAGATGAATCTATTTTAGTAATGTTGAGCGTGCTCTGTTTGGCTAGATTTCATGTGGAGTTGAGCGCTCAACGTTCCTGTGAATTGGGTCATACTTTTATCTTTCTGTGTTGTTCTCTGAGAATAAAAAGAGCCCAAAATGGAAGAGTGTATAGTAAGAAGTTTTACATATGCTAACATTTACATGACACATCCTATACAGTACTGAAGCCATCAATGTTACGTCTTGTTACTTGTTCTGTATTCTCCCTTGTACCTTTAATGTGCAGCTGATATTAAGAACTAACCATGGGCTTCAGGTGCAGGTTAGTTGCTTCCCTCATGCTTAAAGGGTCTGGCTTCAACTTATAAACCAGTTAACCTTGCTGAAATGTAGCAACAATCTGAGTGACATTGCAAGGTGTTTCTAACTAAATTAATTAATTGATTATAATTTGCAATAAGTCAAAACTTGTGCATTAAGAGTCATGTTGAATGAATGTCGTCTGGCTGCCATTTTTTCCCTATTATTTTAAAAAATGATAGCCTTCAAAAGTAAAACAAGTGGTATTGATTAGGTGAAAAGAAATTTCAGACACGGCTCTTGTAGTGCAATAGTCAAATGTAATGAGAGGTAGTGATCCAGTAACTGGTGTCATAATATAAAAATTAACATGGGTAATTTTTTTCTCTGTTAATTATAGAGCCTGTACAATTTTTTGGCCCAGCCAAATGCCCTTGTTCACCTGGATTTATCCAACACGGAGTGTGCTCTAGACATGGTAAAGACCTTTTTTGTGGAGATTCAAATGCCAAGGAAACATTCTCCCACCTTCTATCTCTAGGTACTTCTCTGCATTAATCTAAATAAAAATCAATCTTCCTTATTTTGAACCAGGTGTGTGGAGCCTTACTTCGTGGATGTCTTCAGCATCTAGCTGTCCTTAGCCTCTCTAGGACTCTTTTTTCTCACAGGTACGGTTCAAATATCATTATTCTTAACTCCTGTAATACTTTGTTTTATGATTTCTTTTTCTCATGCTGCACCTTTCTTTTTAAGAAGAGATCTAAGAGTTTTTATAAAGTTTTAGAAGTTTTAGTGCTCTATAAAATAAGTATTGTTTATTCTAAGCAACATATTTCCTTTCCCTCTAAAGGTCTGTAAAATAAGCTACCTTGTCTAATAGGTGTTTTTGTGATGCAGCAGAAAGTCTCTATATAACTTTTATCTCTTAAGAGGCATAGCATCAGGCTTTGAAGTCTGATTTAACTCCTTTTTAAATATGATTTTCAAAGTTTGTATTTTTCTTGATTTGATGATGGTTACAAATGCTTTATTTCCTTTTTTGTCCTCTTCTGGGAGGAAAGTCTTTGAGACTGAACATTTCCTTTTCAGAATACTTGCATTGTAGGAAGTGTTAGTTTCCATTTTCTTCAAACTGATGCCTTGGGTACATATCAGAGATGATACCTAACTGAGGCTAAGGTACTAAAGCATTGAATAATTATTTTTAGTGGTGAAAAAGCAATTTCAGGGTATTTGTCATGTCCTGGTTGGTCTTCTGCTCGTGAGATGTAAGCATGTTCACTATTAGGTGGACCTAAATGATCATTCTTTGTGGTTCACCAAACAGAACCTAGGTAGTCGTGTCTTCTGTGCAGCAGCACAGTGCTGAGGATTGTTTGTTGACTCAACATTTTGATGACATTATAATTCTGAGCTAATTGAGATCCACTGATTACAGAACTGCTGAAGGTAGAGCAAAATAGACACGTAAAAGATCATTAAATTTCTGACAGTTTGCATTCACTATTTTTTGGAATGAGGAGTGTCTAGATGCTACTTCTTAATAAATTTGTTTACTTGCAGAAAAGGAAAAGAAGTACCTCCCTCCTTCAAACAGTTTTTCAGCAGCTCACTTGCTTTGATGCAGATTAATCTTTCAGGAACTAAACTCCCTCCTGAGCCTCTAAAGTAAGAATTTAATTTCATTTTCCATGTGCCTAAAACCTAGTTTGCATTGTTGTTATGTGAGTGTCTCATATTAAAAATAAAGGGGAAAGAATTTTGCTTTCTTCTTTTTCTTCCCCAATGTACATTATTAATATTAAGAGAGTGAGTTTCATAGTGGTCACATATTCAAGAAATGTTGTTCACATCTCACTGTTGAGGCTATTAATCATATTTTGTTCTGTGGGAATGTCACAGTTGTTTAGCTTCCGTCAGTGGTTATTTTGTGATATGTTTTTAATTTGTGGCTTTCAAATAAGACTTCTCCACAGTGAAATGGGATTATATACTTGTGTGGATGCCATTCCTTTGAGACTGCAGTATTGCAACAGCCATTATGAAGCTGAACCTCATGAAATCTTTAGGAGGAGAAGTGTGTTGCACAGACCTATACTCTCCTTTGGGGAGAAGAGACGATGGCAGCAATTTCTAGGAATGCTAAGTGGAATGTGTCTTTTTGTTGTATGTCACCCATCCTGTGGCTAACAGGTTCTGGTGATGTGGATTGGGTACTGGAAAGAAACTCTTTTTACAGGCTAGTGAACACTGAATAAAACTGTGAAGCACTGTGTAACCCTTTTTGTGATGTGTGTGGGTTTGAACTGTGTTGAACTTTTCAGACATAAAATTTAAAGGTGTGTTTTAAAGTCAAGATAGGTCTAGATAGAAGGGTCTAATCTTGATAGGTCATTTTGTGATTCTGGCAGAATCCTTGTGTTTATTGCACTAAATTAAAGAAAGAGCTCTTTCCAGAATCTGCACCTTCCTAGCTAATATGCATTAAAACATACATAACGCTATCCATAGCAGACACCTAGACACGTTCATTAATCATTTTGGAATCCTAGTCTAGATGTAGATATAAGTGTATATGTGTCTGTATACTTGCACGGTTGGGACACTGCCTCCTGAGGGAGAGCAGGGAAGGGAAATGGAGAGTAGCTAATGAACGTTGAGTTGATGGCAAAGTCAGAGATGTGGGATATAAAGAGTACTTAGTACTGAATGAAAAGATTTTGATGCAAACCTGGGGGAAGCTAAGGGAGAGAAAAGTGATAGGTGCCATGGAGGAAAGAGTAGTGGATGTTGTTTTGGAGTGTTTTTTCTTAATGCAATGTGATATTGAAGAGGGCAGTACAGTATTGGAGAATCAGAGAGTGGGTAAGGTTGGAAGGGACCACAGTGGATCATCTGGTCCAGCCTCCCTGCCCAGACAGGGCACAGGATTGCATGCAGGCAGTTCTTCAGTATCTCCAGTGAGGGAGAATCCACAGCCTCTCTGGGCAATCTGTTCCAGCGCTCAGTCCCCTGCACAGTGAAGAAGTTCTTCCTCGTATTTGGGTGGAACTTCCTGTGCATCGGTTTCTGCCTCTTCCTGTTGCTTGGCACCACTGAAAAGAGCCTGATGCTTGAGTCAGGTGCATGGGATTGAAATCCATGTTCAACTGAAGGATCCTATGAATTTAGTTCTGATCTTTCACTCTATTCTGTGTCTTGTGTCTTGCTTGCTCAGACTTTGCTAGGATTAGGAAGGTCTGGTATGGATGTGTTTTCAAACAGAAGGTGATTCTTGAGAAACACATTGGTTGATTCTGATTAATTTAGAGCTTTTGATTCTGTGGTGGAGGACAGAAGGGAATTAGATTTTATGAAGCAAGAAGAACAGAGGATGTATGTGATGACTACAGAACACAGAATTGATACTATAGGGAAAAGAGAATACTGTGAGACTTTGAATATATCCACAGAGATTAGGAAAAGTGAGAAGTGCCAAACATTAAGGTCCATATTTAGCTCTTCTGGCATGCTGAGTCTCTCCTGGGGTACGAGGGATTTTGGCAGGTTAGTGCTCTACAATTGTTTTGTAGTAATGGAAGATGTTATTGTATTAATTCATCTAAAAAACCTGTGACCCCTTGATCTGCCAGCTGTGCAGCAAATGATATCTTTCTAGTCCTTTTCACCCAAAATCTGTATTAGCAGAAAGATGTTGCTGATAATGTTTGAGATAATCTGGCTCAATTTGACTGAATTGGGTTAGAGGGAGTTACTCACCTGACTGGTGTTAGTTAAAGTAAAGAGGCAGTGATGGGGAGTGTAGGATGAGCTGAGAGCAGAAACCTCTTTCACTAGCACAGGCAGCTCCAGAAAGGAGCATCTTTCCTAAATCCAGTTGGACACAGATGTCTCCAGAGTGCACTCTGAGCTGGATGGCATTTTGGCCTGGACTTTTTGTTCTAGTGGCAGTGTTCACCTCTGCTAGGTGATGGGTCAGAAGCTGTTAGTGTTTTTTGGCAGTTTCCATGATGTACATTTTCTCTGACCTAAATGTTTTCTTCTTTCTGAGCTGAGTGTATTTCACAGCAGTGAGAGCTGTGATCTGCAGTACACTTTGCTATCCTTCTCAAAACGTGTATGGCTTGACTAATGCACTTCGAAAGTGTCCTGTGGAAGCTAATCTGGTGTTTAAAGGACTGAGGGTGTGGGCTATAGCTGTATTGTGGGACAGCTGCTTAGCCTTTTGATCTTAACTTTAAGAAATTACAAAACTTCTACAGAAAAGTCAAGATCATAGGTTTTGTTAAAGACAAGAGGATGGAAACACTTTTTCTTCAGACAGTGTTATTTGTTATTGCCAAGGCTGCAATAGCACACGAGGGGTTGACTCCTAGAAGGAAAAATAAAGAAGACGTGGTGTATCATAGTGATACTTCTCTGGCATCTTTCATCAGCACGTGTCAAAAAGCTTCTGACCATGTGAGCCTTGGAGCTGTCCTGTGACAAATGAAAAGTTCCTAATTTGTGTCCATGAACTAGTGGTCACCAAATTGTATGTGTGATTCAAAATCAAGCCTGCCTATAGGAAAAGAAGAGATAGATAAAATGCAGATACCTGACACCCTGAGTTCCAGATTCCCCTGATTTATTTGATTTCTTATGTTATCAGCTCCCTTTAGATTCACAGTTCTGGTATGTTTTCTTGCATATGCTAACTCAGTGAGTTCAAAGGTATTGATTAATCAGTGTGGTCAGTAAAGGAGATGAACTTACTTGTACAGTAACGCACCTCTAAGTGTAAGTCAGGCCATTCAAGGAAGAGGTTTGCTAATAAAGCTGTACTATGTGGATGCCACGTAGTGGGTGGGGAAAGGGTGCTTTGAGTTCTTGTACATAGTTAATATAGTTAATGTTCCATCACAGCTCACTCTTTTTTTCCCCCCTTTTTTTTTTAACTGAGTGAAGTGGTTTATACACTTTTCCTTGTTGAAGTGTATGTTGGCATTTTTGTTCATTTACAGACATTGCCAAAAATTGTACTTTGATCTGTCAGTGCTATATAACAAGACAAGTTTCTGATATGCTTCTCATGCAAATGATTATTACAAGGCCAATTCTTGCATTCTGTATCTAGCGCAGTTGACAAGACCTCTCCATGTATTGCCACGTGGGATTTAAACGCAGTGGCCAAGTATAATTATAATATGTCTGGCTTCAGTGCCTTTAATGCTGGTGATTTTTCATGACAAAGAATTGAGAAATCATCATCATCTTAGGATGAGTTTATAGGCAAGAGGTTACGAAAAAAACCCCAACACTTTATTTTCTTTCTGTGAAGAGAATACCCTTGAAGCAGCACTGTGTCTGTTTTGGGGTTTTTAATCTGCATTTTTTTTAATGGTTACACTATATTTTTTTTACTTGCTCAAAACATTTAGAAAGCTCTTTGTAAAGATATCATCAGCTGGACTGACTTTGAATACAAACATATTTGAGTTGGAAAGATAGACAAGGATCATCTAAAAATTTGTGAGAACTGTTGCAGAGCTTTTACTTTTTTTCCCCCCAAAATCTGTTTTTAATAGCATAAGAAGGAAATAAGCACAAGGTATTTGCCTTAGGCAAAACCTTTGCATAGGTCTGATTATACTTGCAGGACAGATATCAAGAGATTTAAATGAAAAACCTGCCCAGGACACACATTTTAAATATGGCTTTTACACACTTCTTGCATAGCAAGTGTGTAGACAAATGGCTCAGCAGAATGGATTGTTTTTTATCTCCACACATCAGTCACTTGGATTCTGTTAGCTTGCTTTTGGCTGGAATGAAGTTTGGTGAGAAAGTCCTTCTGTTTCTCTGTTGAATTAGTAATTGAAAGCTGCATCTATTCTAAAGATGCTAGGAGGTATGTACAGATTGTGTTTGCTCCTGCTCTATGACACATACTCTCATGCTTTCTGATATGACAGTATTGATACAGATGTGATGTTAACGCTAACTTTTATATGTGGAAACAAGCTTCTGTAAGACTTTAATGGGGGATTTATGAAAATCATAATCAATCATTGCTGTACGTGTCTGCCGTTCTGCCTAAAGACAAAGGATACCATTGTCTAGCAATATCATTTTGAAATCTGTAAATATTTGTTGGGTTGCAGAAGTGGAGAATTGTGATGCTTGAACATGATCCAGCCTTTGAGTGTTACAGGCACTGCCTGGCTGAAATGTCTGGCTGCACAGCATCTTGCATATTTTTAAATCCCCAGTTTTTTCCTCAGTATTTGGAAAATCAGAGTTTGTGTGGTTGTACAACAGAACACTCCTTTTGTAATCATCTGATGCTCTTTGAAAGCAAATGTTGAAGAAAATTCATCCCTGATGAATGTTATTAAATGTTGATGGTGCATTAGCTTTATAGTTTCTTTGTTAACCTTACATCCCTGCAGTTTTTGAAGCTGCAGGAGAGTTCTAAGTGTGGCAGGTTTGTGCTGGCATTGTCATTTAAGAAAAAACTGCTCAGCTGGTGTTGTGTTTTGAAATAGTTCTTTGCATTATAGGTGTATTAACCTGTGATCATTTAGATGATGATGATGTAAAGCTGCTTTTTATAATATTTTTTTAAAACTGCTCTAAAATTGATCTTTTTCAGAGCCCTTTTATTAGGCCTGGCTTGCAATCACAATCTGAAGGAGGTGTCTTTAGATCTCAGTAGCTGTGAGGTAAGGAATATTCATCAGGATGTGTTCCAAATATGTAGTGATGTAGTATTAGACTTCCTATGAAATCCACTGGGTGAGATATTCTTTCTCTGTAGCTAGAAGTTGTGAGAAAGGTAGAACTCAGAGATGTAGTTATGGTAAAAGTCAGTTGTTGTGTGTTACAGCATCCGAAACAATGAGCACAGAGGTTCAAAGCACCTGCAGATCTGACTGGCAAAACCCTGCACAGTGTAGCTGTGCTAGATACCGAGCCAGCATGTTTGCTGCTTGGCAGCTTCTGCTCTCTGGTACTGTGATTACATGGCACCCTGCAGCAGGATCTTCCAAGGTGCCCACATTTGAATGGGTTGAAGAAAGCTGCATGCCATGAAGGCATGTCTGTGGTTTGATTGTCTTCCATCAAAACCAAAGACATGCTTCCTCTTCTGCAGCCTTAGGAGAAATTCTGCTTTCCTAATCAATCAGTCAATTCAGGCAAATAGGGAAGTTTGGTAAAAGTTGATTGAAGCATTCTATTAACTTAAAAGGCATGGAGAAAATGGCTTTAAATATCTCAAGAATAAATAAAAACAATTGTGGCAACTTAATTTGCCTTATCTTGTTTCCACTTGCTTCTCTCTGCTTTGCTGTGCACTATGTTTCTCAGGATTCTTGCATACCTGTGTGGTTACAGCGTATGACCAAAGATCAGCCACAACCCTGGGAGGCCAGTTGAGGCAAAGTCACGTAGAGAACTGTGTAGTGGAGTCTTGCCAAAGCCAACATGAAGCAGTTTAGGCACAGGCCTTTTCCAACCTTGCCCTTTTTAAGCTGCAAAAAAAGCCTCTCACTTGTTAGAGAGATCTTTCCAAGTCCACCTGAATATTAACTGTTCTGGAAGTGCCTTACAAATGCAAATGGTGTCTCTTTAAACAGAAAAAGTGCAATTTGATGAACATCTTGAGGTAAACCTTGCCTTAGGTTCTTGGCCAATAGCTTTTGATATGTGCACAGCTTTCCTTATGAAGAAAAAACCCCAATCGTTGTGAATTCATCATTTGTTTTGATACTTTATACTTTCTGAAAAATGTTATTACTTTGAAGAGCACTGCATGTAAATTCCAAATAGAAAAGCTTTCATGTCAAGTACACATGCTTCTGACTTCTGAGCAGAGAGATCAGACAGATGATAATTTTTCTTTCAGAGGAAGGAAGGAAGGAAAAGGGAGGAGTAATTAAAGTAACAAAAATGAAGTCCTGTGATCATAACCTTAAATGAATAAATCAATAAAACAAAAATATAAGTAATGACAGTATAAATTAGCATGTGTATCAGCAAGGGCCAACAGGAGAAAACCCATTATCCTTTCATTAAATAATGCCCAGGATGGGATGTGGAGGAGCCTTTCGAGGGGCGATTAGCTTTACTGGACACCAAAGCACATGTGGTCATGGCTGACTCTCATGACAGAAAGGAAGGAATGATGGTCAGCTCGCAGGGTTGGTTCCTGTAACTTGTCCCTCCAAACCGACAGCACTTCCTTCCCTTAACATTTTTTTTTCACATCACTGAGCTTTATTCATTCTCATGTGCTTTGGAAAGAAGTTATGCTTCCACCAGCAAGGAAGTTGATGTGCCAGTGCCTGAGAGTACTCTCAGTGAGCCCAGCACCTCAGGGTCCTGCTCCACCTCTCCCTGACCCTCTGGGATCTGGGCAGGGTAATCTGCACCCAGAAACAGAGCTGTGGGAAGCTTGGAGCCAGTGAGTACTACTCCCAGTTCTGGCGAGCACATGCTGTTAGGGAGATATAAAGCTGATGCTTCAGCTTTGCCCTCTTCTTTCCGACATCAGGCAAGCTGTACTCAACTATGGAAGGATATATCTGCATTCCTTCCTTCTCCCACCATTTTTCATTTGCTCCCATAATTTTCTGGTATATTAACTCCAGGCTTAATCATTTTATATTGCTTATTTGGTTGTTTTTTTAATTATTTTTACTATGAAAATTACATTTTTATTTCTGCCTGCTCAGCACTGATGTATTTCACTCTTTTCCCTTCTGCTTCCCTTAGCTTGGTCACTGTGTAAGTACCCTCCATGCTTTACCTTAATTGTTAAATCAGTAAGCAGCTTTGTTTCCCCTTCCCATATTGGGACCTCATAGCTTTAAACACACTTGGCATTTTTAATTGTTGAGGGGTTATTCTTCATTTTCTGAAAAAGAGCTTCTATTTGTAGTCTCCTAAATATGTCATATAGAGGATGTTGCAGGGGATTGCATTTTTTTTCAGTATCACAGTCCATGTTGATGAGCAGAACTTCAGTTAATCTCTGCTTTTATATATATGCATATACATAATATTTTAACACATTTGCAATGAATTTTGATCCTAAAAGTCAAGTTGTTATCATCAACCTCAGCTTAAATAGATAACACCATTTGTGAAATTGAAATATTTATATATTTAAGATTTTGAATATAGAGTTATCTGGTACAAGATTGAAAGCTGCTCCTGAAAAATTGTCCACTTCAGCCTTCAAAGTATAGATAGCATAAGGATTTGGATTCTATTGTGAGTATAATTTTAGTGTATAAAACTTTACCAACAGTCAATCCAGTTCTACATATGATCTGCCACTTCCACAGATTCTGCAGTAATAGATGTGACACTCTGTAAAACAGTTGCCTTGTGGTGGGCCACACTGAGAGAGTAGTACAGAGCAAAACTGAATGATTTTGGCTTTCATACAGCAAATACTCTTACAAAAATAAAGTTGAGTTAAATCTGCACCACTTTTGGCCCAAATACAGTTGGTAATGTAACTACTTATTGAGAGACTAGAGGGAAGGGAGAGGTAGGCTTTGATTTACAGAAAGGAAGGAAGGTGCCTTACTTTCTGTACCACTTACACTCCAGATCTTACTTAGGATTTACATGTTATCTTTGACCATTTTTCAAATACTCTGGTCAAGTTATTGAGCTGCTTGTTAACCACTCACATACCTCAAACATTCTAAAAAGTACCAAATCAAGTCTTTATTGAAAAATACTTCTGGAGAGTATTTGTGGTTCTTTAATTATAACATGGATAAAAGTTGACTGTCCACAGAAATAGCAGCAGGTTGATTCACAGTATTTACCCAAGTAAATCAACTTAGTAAAATATTACAAATTTTTTATGCACAGGAGGTGGAAAGTTCTTATCATGTTTGTAAAAGTTTTAAATTTTTTTGAAGCAAAGAAACTGAAAATGGAAAATGCAAAAATAGAACTTTCATAGAACTTTTTCCCTCTTTAGCTTAAGTCTTTTTTCTGGGGATGTTTATAAAGTGAAATGCACTTTAAACAGTTTGCATAGCTGAAAGAAATATGAAAATAGTTTTGCTTCTTTGGAAAAAAAAAGTTATGTTAATTCAGTAGCATTAGTAAATAAGTGTGTAAGTTTTCATAACTTTGATTCTTATTGTTGATGTTTTCTTCTAGACCATTTCATTGTTTTTTCATTAAATCCTGACATTGCTTTTATATTCGAGTAATATTTCATATTAATAATATCATAATTGATACTTTGCAGCCAGGCTTTTCTGTTATTGTTGCCATTTTTTTCTTTTATGACTATTTAAAAATTAAGAATAACTAAATTACTCTTTTCTCTTGTTTATGGTATTTTGTGACCATTTTACAATGGTATTATTGGAGTTTTCTTTTCAGTGTCAAGAAAACATAATTTCATGGATTTGTAAAATTTTTCCCCCCAGTTATGTTTGGTCTGGGCACCCTAGCCTTGTGCTGGGGGCAGAAAGAAGGTGCTTGCTAAATGACTTGACTGTAGTGGAATTCATGAGTGGCAGTGTTGCATGCTTATAGGCTGGGCTGTTTATTTTTTTCCTCATTGGAAGTGCCCTGGCCCTTTTGTGTAGAGAATGTTCACCAAAATCCTGCAGTCACTGCCTACCACGAAGGTTAAAGGATTTGTTGTGTTTAACCATTTAAATCTTACTGATTTAACTGTTGAGTGGTAGTTTTAAGAGAAAGGAGAGTTCCTTTTCTCATTTGTGTGCAAATTCTGGGAGTAAGGATGAGAATAGTAGAAATGTATGCATAGGCTGTCATTTTGATGTCTATATCTTCTTCTGTTGCTGTTGTTTTTGCTGCTGCTAGTGCCTTCTGTATTCACAAAGCTCCTACCACTGTCTTCTGTGTGATCTTGAAACCATAACTAGTTTGCAAAAATGGATGATGTTTTGTCTCTAGTTAAGATCGGGAGGTGCACAAGTCTTGGAAGGATGCATAGCAGAAATACACAATATCACCAGCCTAGATATTTCAGACAATGGTAAGTACACAGAACAGGAATGGAGGGTCATGCAAGTCGAGAAATATTTTTTTGTTCAGCTCACAGTGTAATCAAAGAAGGTTTCTCTTACTCTATGATTATTTGCCATATTGGTTAAGGAAATGTCTCAGACCAAGAACTCATATTGCTATAAAGTGTGTAAGAAACATCAATACCCTCAAGAGTTTATCATTTGAGATCAATGTCACACAACAGAATAAACTGATGGCAGCTGGCATCATATTAGATCCGTAGGAAAGTGGGTTTAAATGCAAGAGGACATCAATGTCACACAACAGAATAAACTCATGGCAGCTGGCATCATATTAGATCCATAGGAAAGTGGGTTTAAATGCAAGAGGATGAGAAGCTAAGTGAGCAAGAGATGCATAGTGAACGAAGAAAGAGAAAGACCAGGTACAGAATGAGGTCATGACACTGAAGACGTGAGAGGGGGAAGTTTGGAGCAGTCAACCAACTTGAGGTTAGAAAAGGCCTGTTTGAGTCTTTGGGAAAGCCTGGGACTATTTCTACTTTGGAGTCTGTTTCCTGGCACAGCTGTTCCTGGGAATATCTTCTCATTTCTCATCTTGCAGACTCAAAGTGTAGATGTATGAACTGGAACAATTCACCTGTTGTGTTTGCCCCTTTAACAGCAGAAGTATTTCAGAAAGAGATTCCCAGTACAGTTGAATGCCCAAGACAGGTGGGATGGTTTGACAAGTGGAAAGCTTTCAGAACTACTGACTCAGCCTAATTATGCAAAAAGATTTGTTGTTATAAATAAGGGTAGATATTGGAATCTAAATTGTCCTGTGAATCTGAATCCTAAATCATTGTAATCTAACTAGTGGACTCTTCAAATACACCACTAACTTGAGAATAATTTTACTTAGGAGTAAAACAAAATTTGGGTTGTTCTGTTAGCCTTTTTGCAGGCTTTTGAAGGCTTTGATACCTTGTTGGTACACAGCTCTACTAAGACTGAATAGTGATTAGCATGGTCTCAGAATTCTCAAAGGAACTTCAGACTCTGCCTGACAGTGCGAGAAACTACCCTTGGGTGGTCAGACTATGGATAAGGGACTGATTTCTGTTTCTGAGAGGTGCCTTCAATATCTGATTAGGATGGAGATTTCAAGGGGTAATTTTAGGCAAAGTATTTATCCTCCTAGAAAAGCAGGGGCAAAAAAGATTTAAAATAGAAGAATGGAAATTTTTCTAGACCTTTTGGAAATCAGTACACTGATAACAGTTACTTGAATGAATATAGTATTAATAATTGGACCTAGTCTGAGTCTTTTGTGAAAATGTGTTTTAATTCTTAATCTAATCTGATTCTTTACAGGCCTAGAATCTGACCTGTCAACTCTTGTAGTCTGGCTTAGTAAAAACCGATCGATAAGACATTTGGCATTAGGCAAAAACTTTAACAACATGAAATCCAAGTAAGGTTTTTCTTTCTTTTAAATACCAATAGAATGGATGAGGAGAAGCTGATTATTTCATCATCTTCCTAACTTTTCTTCCCTCAGAAATCTCACTCCAGTACTTGATAATTTAGTTCAGATGATTCAAGACGAGGATTCAGTGAGTATCTTTCTGCCTACTATCATCATGTGTATTTGTATCCTCACAGCCTATTTTGGATAATTTTCTTCACTGTGTTAATTTGCTGCATATGATTTGATCATGATCCTGCACAGACACATCCAACATTTTGGATTGTTGTTTTCGTGGGGTTTTTTTCAGATAGCAATTTGGATGACGTGTAACATTTAGGTGAACACTTCTGTGGGTCTTCTCAGGATCTGTGATTATTGAAAAATATTCATTCCAAATAGTTGGATATGTATAATCTAGTTGCTTTATGTCTAAATTATACAGTCCTGTAGGCAAAGATTTTCAAAACTTTTGTGTCCTGGTAGGATATTACAGTGGTAGTGTCCTCTGGGTGGTGATAGCACTTAGTAACACAATTGGGGGTTTTGTTTGGGTTTTTAAAAAATTTGAATTAATAGAACACACTGTTTCCTGGTAGCTGTTCTTGGGTATTAGCTCCTTGTTTTACTTGATGAAATACAAGGTCATTGCAGTGATTTCTCGGAAATCTCCTTGTGGCTTCAAAAGATGCAAACAAACTCTTTACTGTGCTGTTTGTTATTTGCTTCTCTTAGTCCGTTAATCACAGGAGCAATTTCATAAAACTCTTTCAGAGTGCCTTGTGGGATGCTTTTCCACTTTCTTCTTTCTATTCTCTTTCCTGATTCTGAAATATTTTTATGGTTATATTTGTGTTCTTGCCTTACTTGGCATCCTAGTTTTGGTTAGAAGGGGATGTTAAGAGATGCTCTGTTACTCTCATGCTTGTCAATCTTTATTCATTTATTCTTAGTCCTTTCTTACTCATTAATTTTGCAATTAACAAGCAAGCTCTGCTTTCCTCATTCTTCAGAAATAGCCAACTGTAGATTTCAATTGTCTGAACACCTGCTGTTCCTGTTGTCTTTGCTGTTTCACCTCCAAGTCATGGTCTCCGTATTAACTTCGTTATTTTCTCCTCCCATCTGTGTCTGTAGCCTCGCAGATTTTACCAAGGTTTCCAGTGTCTCTTTCCATTCAAGGTCATTAGACCCATATTTTGTGTTCCTCTTTCTTTAGTGCTTAGTTGTATTTGTAATGTTTTATTAAATTGGTCCTCTATCTTCTTCATGTCCTCTTAACTGGGATTAGTGGTATCAGTTTTTCTCAATTCTATGCCTTCTTCCATGTTTTATTCTTTAAAATGTGGGACCTCAGTGTGGCACAGTGAGGTGCTGCACATGGATACCAGAGCTGATTCTGAGTTAACACCTGTAATGAAAGCACATTAATGAAATTCTTTGTTTGCACAAGTTAGATGTGGGATTGTGCTGAGTAGTGTATTGGTAGATCTCAGTATTACTTCTTGTACCAAACTAGCCTCTTCGTTTTGTGCTGTGTGATCACCTCCTTCTACCCTCTCTCTAAAGGAAATGTTGCAGGATTGTATTCCCCTTCTCTCCTTTTCCTTTTGATACTGTACTGAGGGGTATCATCTAATCAGCACCTGCTGCTTCTTTTTGGACATTTGTCTCTGTCCTGCCCTGTTTTTTATGCTTACCCTTTCACAGCTGTCTTGAAGACTGAATCACAAGCAAATGTAATTTAGTATTTTTTTCCCAATTTCCTTCATCCTTTTGTTCTGTTCCAGATGAACATTCCTTCCCACTCAGACCATATCCTAAAACACCTCTTCAATACACTCTCTGTCCTTTCAGTATCCAAACCTTCTTCTCAAACACACTGCTGTTGAGGTTATGTTTTTCTATTTTATGCCTATCCTTTTCATACTATCTGTTCTCAAGGATAAAAATTTCAAGTTTCACCTTAATGTCTCTATTAAGTGTTACAGTCTTCCGTTTATCTTTCCTAGCTTCTGTTTTTGAAGCTTCCAGGTCATAGAAAAAGTAGCTGCTGAATTTTGCATTTATTATTCTTGCAGCTCTCCCCCCTTTGCATCATTAACTTCCACTTCTTACATTCCTTTTCTTTTCAGACTGTGGGTGATATCAGTTGTTCCACTTTCTGCTTTTTCCACTACTCAGTGGTCAGATGTGTTCCTGTAATTCTTAACCACTGTGTTTTTCCTGACTTAACCTACACAACATAGTCTGTAGTCTCATCCTGTTTTCAAACAGTGTTAGAAAAAAATAATCCTCCAAACAGTTATTTAGATACTTAAAATAACTCTCTCCTTCATGTCACACATTAACATTTGGGATATAGCATATGAACCAATCAGTGTTATCCTGTCTCTTCCCATGTTCTTTTCTCTTGTTAATCTTCTTCAGTGAAGGAATCTTGTTTCTTTCTGTCTCATCAAGTGCTGAAATCAGTCTGAAGCATCTCCTAGCAGCTAAAGAGCTGAGGACATACACTGTAGCACTGTGGGAAAAACATGTTACAGAAAACTGCCTAGGAGTTTCCTTGGTGTACCTTGATGCTTATTTTCAATTTCCAACTGTTTTGATTTGGTTTTGAATCTTAAATTGGGTGGTCCTCGTTCTACCATTACTATGCATTTACTGCCATGGGACCTCAAAAATGTAAAGATAAAATTAGAGGCACTGGGGTGTGATGCTGCCCAGAGCACACTGCGTGATCAGTGTTGCGTGCAGGCTGGCACAATTTAGGGACTCTGCATTATCTGCATGGAAAGCTGAAGCAAGAGGCTTTAATCTAAAATAGTCATCTGCCAAATGCTTCTTCATGTATTTATACACACTTTAAATAGCTCTGTTGCTGTGTTAATGTGAGTCATGAGTAAAATGATTTAAACAATCAGTATCTTGGTTTTATGACTTTAAAAATAGAGCGATACACAAATTTAATTCCACACAATTTAAAAGCAGTAGTAGTCACCTACAAGGCAAAATTTCCCAGGTTTTATATAAATGAGAATGTAATATTTAGATTCATTTTTGGGGCTCTTTTCATGTCTCTGTTTAAGTAGATGCTGTACTGTGCAGGCTATAATAATGTATTCTTACTGTGCCATTTCTTTTCTTGTTGCAAAAATTGATGTTACAATGCAGGTACGTGGTATCATTACTCAGAGTGGTAGTCACTCCTGCATAGGTCAGTGAATTACTAGAGTGCTGAGTATCTTTACTTGTTAGTTCAGTTTTTGTTGCAGAATTGGCTTTTTGAAGGTTTTTACAGCACTTTGGTCTTTGGAAAAACAAATTTAGCTTACATGTTTTCCAGCAGGAGTATGACAAAATGAATGAATAAAATCATAGGATTTCTAGCCCTTTTTTTACTTTGAGAATTCCTCTTCCCTAAAAAGATTATATTAAGGCATCTTCTCTGTATTGGCAAAGTTTCCCTTTTTCTGCAGCAGGGACACTGAATTACTCCTCAGACTTCTGTTATCTCAATATCTAGCTAATACTATAAAGCTGTTACAAGAAGTAAGTGTTCGTAGGCTACCTACAGTATTGCCCATATTTGTGGGGATTTGGGTTTGGTGTTTGGTTTGTTTCTTTTGTTGTTGTTTGATTGGGTTTTTTAATGTAATGGTCAGATAGTTTAATGAATATTTAGATGGTGCGTAGGTGTCAGTCCTTGCAGAATAGAGTACAGAAGTGCTTTCAATCATAGACTGTTTTGTCAGTGTGGGAATGGAAGAGGTGAGAAATCCTTTCCTGGGGGGATATTTGAGATGCAGTAAAATTGGTATGTGGGAGTGATCACCTGCAGCTAGCTTACTTGGATGCCCATTTCTAAAGTGACACACGAGAAACAGATCACAAGCTCACAGAAATTACCAGTTTCTGGCAGAGTGCTGCGTGGTGCTGCTTTTTCATGAATCTGTTACAAAAGGTCTTCTCAAACTTGTGTCAAGTGCTCTTAAGTGCCATTCTAAATGTGATGTTAATATTCTTTAGGGTACATAATGTAATAAAATGGGAAAACATAGACAGATTAAGGGCATTAGCATAGTAATTTAATAACTTCCATTTAAAATAAAACCAGCATGTGGCTTGTGTTATTGTGAGACTTTTTAATTATAAACCTGCTGTGCCTCCAAATTTTTATGCATTTCCTCATTTATAAATACATTTTGTATTGTTACAAGGTTTTTGGTTTTCACTGTAATCCAGTGGTGCCTGGAGGCTAGAATCCCACTGTATAGCAAGTACCATGCAAGCATCTTAGCCCCTGGAAGGTGTGCACAGTCCAGTTGGCTTATTTTCATTAGTCTTAGCTTTGAACATCCAACATAGGTGCCGTGGTTCATTGTTATGAAATGTTAATTTTCCTATGCCTTCAGTTTGGAGATTTTAGGCTCCTGAAGTTCATCCTCCAATACATACCTAAGTGGGTGTATAATGACGATACACTCCCCTGTATGGACTCACACTTGAGCAAGGGAAATGTTTATGGAGTTCTCTCACATCAGCAAAGAAAAATTATGATTTTAGTAGCTGTAATACCTCTCCAAGGCATGGGGATAGATAGGCTGTAGTTCTTGAGCTTGTGCTGTTGAATGTTGGGACACTGAGAATGAAGGGAATATAGACATTTTTAGAAGAGGTTTTCTTAGGGCTTAGACTGTGACTTGCTGGAGGCAAGTAAAATACTTTCAGTTCAATATGCTGCATAAAAAAATGAAGTTACTGAAAGATATTGCAGTTGCAGATGTCAGAACACCACTGTGACTAGTATCTATTAACTTACTCATTTTAATAGATACTCATTACTGTTTTGAATTTCAAATCTGCTGCAATTTTCTGTCTCTTTCCTCCCAGGGTCCACGCCCTTAGTTGAAGGAACAGATAGGCAAAATTACTCTGAAAGTTGAAGTAGCAATAATAAAACCCTTAAAAGAAACTGTTCATGTATTAACAATGCTTTGGACTGCAATTTGGCCTTGGGTGAAGCTCTTGGCCTGAGGGAAAAGAGGAGAGTGGTAGATATTTTTATTTCTCACTGAAAATGCAAATGCTGGTTAAACAAAAACCCACTAGAATTTGTCTTGTGAAGCTGGTTGTGGTTGTCTTGCCTCTTTTGAGGTTTCCATTGTATTCTGTACTTAGTAGGACTCAGGAAATTGGAGGTGCTGCCACTTAAAAAAGTATTGTTTTCACAGGGTATTGCAACTTAATCTGTGTGTGTGTGTACGTGTTTGACACCTGTGCTGTAAGTTGTTGACTCCCAGTTTACCATGTGTTGCAGGATCTGAAGCAAACACAGATAAAACTCTTTGATGCTTACTGCTGTCTGCCAAAAGTTTGGGGAACTTTTGCTTGATGTTTGAGGAATAAGTGCCTTATCAGTTGCATTACCTGTGTGTTTCCTATGCTCCACAGCCTCTGCAGTCGTTGTCCCTTGCAGATTCCAAGCTGAAGACTGAGGTCACCATCATTATTAATGCCTTGGGCAGTAATACTTCTCTTACAAAAGTGGATATTAGTGGAAATGCCATGGGAGATATGGGAGCAAAGATGTTGGCAAAAGCCCTACAGATAAACACCAAGCTCAGGTAAGAGAAGTCTTAAATTTGCAGTAAATGATAGAGTGGCTTAATAATACTGAAATTGCTGGCTTATTCTCAAGCTGTTTCTCTTCAGAGCCATTCCAGGTACAGCCACTTTATAATGTCTCTATTTGGAAGGATTCTCATACTTTTTGTCTTAAAAACAAGAACAGCAACAAACCAACCAAGCAAAAATGCCTCAAAAGCAAAACAACAAAAAAAGCCCCTAGAAAAATAAATTGTCTCTGCAAAAACATATCCATAACTGAAACTGGAGAAAACTGCAGTTTCTAAGCTTAAACAGAAAGATCTCTTGTTGGAACCAAGAGAGAGCTAAATGTCCTAGCATCACAGGAAAAAAAAATTACCTTGTTACAGCACTCTGGATGTCATTTAATCCAATGTCCTTCTCAAAGTTGGGCCAGCTTTAAAGCTGTGTGAGGTTGTTCAGGGTCTTGTCCGGGCAAGCTTTGAAGATCTGCAAGTACAGAGATTGCACAGTGTTTCTGAGAGCCTTGTTCTAGTGCTTAGCCACTCTCTTTTGTTCTGCTCTCTCTTTTCAACTAGAGGCCTTCTCAGCAGAGAAAATTCTGACACTTGGGTGGGAAACTGAAGTAAATTATTCTTTGTCTTCTGGAATATCAGTTTGTAGAACAAAGAGCATGTGGAATTCAGAATGGGTAGCAGAATGGACCATCCCTCCTTCTCCTTTCCCCTGCCTAACATGTTGATGGACCTTGGCATCTCTTCTCTGTAACTTCATCCGCCCGACAACTTTGCTGCTTTTTAGCACATGTCTGGCACTGATGGCTTGAGAGTATCACTTTTTTTCTATCCAGCATGTGATTCACAAACAGTAAAACCTTCAATCAGCATGAATCTGGATGGGGACCTCTAAATATGTCACTCTCATCAGGAAAGCTAATTCTCACTCTTCCTCTTGTCAGACTGTGCAGATGAACCTTCCTCAGTGTATTGTCTGTGTAAAGAGACAACTTTGTGTTTGGTCTCCAAGTATTTGTTCCCTGGAGGATAAAAAATTCCCCCCAAAAGTCTTGGCTGTTTTATTCAGAGGCAGGGATCCTGGTCTTTGCATAGCTATGCCCAAATCGAATATTAAAAATGTCAAGAAAACACTGGAGGGATGGCTTAGGTTTATTGAATGTATTAACCTGAAATGACCACAGTATGTGAAGAAATAATGCCTTGATGGATTTCAGGATGGCAGACTGAAATGTTTCACAGTACAGTGAATGTCACAGTTGACATAATGTCACCACAGTCTGTGCTGTGATTACAAACTGAATAATGCAATGGTAACTGGCTCTGCCAAATATGTTATAAAATGACATCCAGGTAGAAATATAAACACACCAGTGGCAAAAATATCCAAGATTTAACCCTAAGCATGTCTGATCTTTCAGAGTGAGTGTAGAATCTCTGTTCCTCTCTTCCTTACCTCCATTTTTCCATTCTAAAACAAAGGGATGATTCTGCAACAGCAGAAGGATGTCAATACTTGCAAAACTCTGCCATCTATCTTTTCTTTTTTTCTTCTAAACACCAGAAATCTTTGTTTGGTTTTCTGCCTTTTTTTTTTTTTTTTTTAAGAACAGCTACTACTGGTGCTCTTGCAGAAGCAAGATTTATCCCCTTGTCTGTCTCTTCTGACTACTAATGAGATCTTTGAACATGTGTTTGCAAATTGCCAGGCAGTCTGCTTGAGTGGTCTGAATTGGGGGAGGAGGTGGAAGGCTCGATTGCTCTGATCATTATTGAGTATTCAAGAGAGCTACAATTTATGCATCTAACCTAATGGTTTACATTGGCAGCTACTGATGTTGCATGTAGAATCATAGGAACTGTGATGAGCCCGATGCAGAGTTGAATATACAATAGCCTGCAAAATTTGGCCACCAATCAGCATGAATTTTTTTAATACATATAGCCTGTGTAGAACAGAGATTGATCACTTACAGCAAATTTCTTGGTTTTCAGTGTGGACTTGCAAAGCTTGTTAACTTGTGAACTTTGGTTTTGATGCTATTCCTCAGAAAAGCTGGAATCTGTCTCCAAATCTTTCTATCAACTGCATTTTAAAAAAGTTGGGGGGTTGTGTTAATGGTGGAAAAGATAGTAGAGTCCCCTTTAAAGTAAGGGAAGCTGAATTTTGTACTGCTGTCATTTCAGGATTTTAGCATATAACTAGAGACAGGTTTTCAAAATGTTGCCTTCTGCTATACAATCTTGAACATACGGCACTGTGTTATTTCAATATGCAAAGTTTCAATATGGATTTATTTGGTGGTGCTTGTTTAACTTTTGGGTTTTTTCCTCTCCCCAACACCTCTCAGAACCGTAATATGGGACAAGAATAACATCACCGCGCAGGGCTTCCAGGACATAGCTGTGGCACTGGAAAAGTAAGTTCTCAAGCAAGTGAATTACTGATGAAGAGGCCAAAGACTTAGATCTTGAATGATGAGAGCAGCTGCAGTTCTCACCACAGTCAATATGATCTGAAGATGCTGAGAGCTCTCAATTTTAAGCGTCAGGGTGCTTAATCTAAAGGAAAATTCATGACTTCACATCCTTCAAAAGAATGAGAAAAGGCTCTGTGGCTCTTTCATCCATACTCTGCTATCAGCATTGAGGCCCTTGAGTTCTGCTGTTAGCATTAAAATTCTGCATTTGGTGATATTTTCCCTTCATTCTCTTATGTTGATAGCATGCAGAAATTCTATTTTAGTCAGTGAATGAAGCTGCATGTAATAACAGAAAATTACTGAAGCATGCCTTTGTGGTCTGACTTATTTTTTTCTTACCCTTAGCAAGTTGAAACTAATAGTGATGATCTCAGAAACTGCAGTTGTTCATTGTAATTGCTGTGGTCTGGGTCATGTTGCTTCCCTGAGTTTACTCACAGATGCAGCCATTACCAGTGATAGATGCTAAATTGCTTTCATCTCACTCCATCTCCATCACATTTCTTTGTGTGTTATTATTACTTCTCTTAAGAAGGAAAAATTACAGATTTAAATTAAGCAGCAGTTGCAGTTGTTTCATGCCATTAAATCCCTCAGATAGGAACAAAGGCTCTCTTTAGAAAGCGAAGGTAATGTACAATTGCTCATTTCTAGACAGGATATCTTGTAAAACTGTATAACTCCTTAAGGGAGCATCTTAACCCTCAGAGGGGTTGTGAGGCTAGAGCTTATAAAGTTACTTGTTTTATGAAGCTGTTGCAGTTTATATACTTGGTTTCAAAATGAATTCAGTCGCACTGACATGGGAAATTAGATGAATTATATATAATTAAGCAAGTCATCTTGCAGCGATTCCATTGATAGTAGTGAATAATAATTTGCAAAGGTTATTTGTCAGCTTGCAGGCATTTCTCTTTTAGAGAGCAATAGCATGGGGAAGTCTGGTAGAAAAGAAAATGCACTGATTTTCTCATTAGCATCAGCTTTACTTTTCTGTTCTGAAGTGTTTGGATGAGTAAATAGAAAAGAAGGAAGAATCCTGAGGCAAACACAAATCACCTAAACAGGAAAAAAATAAAGAAATGGTACAGATAATTGTGTGACACAGAACTTTGTTAAGGTGAAGTCTCATTTGTTTACCTTGGAAGCTGAGGTTGTTTTATGTTGCCTCAAACATTTTAAAATTGTCAAAAGCATTGATAAAGTCACAAACTAAGCCACAAGCAACAACTAAGCTTGCAAGAGAGGGCCTGTCAATACTGGCTGAAAACAATTAGGCTGTGAACAATCCATCTCAAAGACATTTTGAGAGCACCCTTTACTGTAGGTTTCCTAAAAATACCTGAATCCATCAATAGTCTGTAGGAAATAGTTGTTGCTCAAAATGGAATGAAATATGCCAAAACAGCTTGGGGGTATGTGTGAATGTGTGTTATTGTGATTTTAGGAAAAATAGATATATACTAAACTACAAAAAGGAAGAAAGCTAGACTTTAGTTGTATGAGAAGGAGACTGAGGAGAATGGGAGGGAATGCAACAGCCTTTACAACAGGCTGAAGTAGTCAGAAGATTGTTTCTTTCCCCTCCTCCCAGCTTTTATTCATCTGTTTATAGTTATGGTAAAGTATTATTCCTGCAGGGGAATTCCAGGAGCATGGCTGTTGGCAGCATTTGCTCCAAGTGTGTTGCAGACAGCTGATGTGAGATGCTGAGAAGATTTTATGCAGAGTCTGGCACAGGTGTCAGTTCAGGGAAGCATTCGAGAACAGTGGACATCCTATTCAGCCTGACCATTAAGCAGGGACTCAGTATCTCTAATTTTAACAGCAGGATAAGTGTGTGCTTTCCAGCCTAGAGACCACTCTGTCATAGGACTGTACAGTATTGTCCCATATTAATTTCTAAAAGGTATCTTCTTTTCTGTATGGACTGACTGAAGAAATAGCTTAAGTTCTAGAATCTGATGGGAAATGCTGGGATTTGTTAGAAGGTTACAAATTCTTCCCTTAGCGGTGACATGAAATCATGAAATTCACACACCCACACCTGCAAAACAGATGATCTTACTCTTGTTTTACAAAAAATAGGCAGTAAAATTATCACTGCAGCAGGGTGTATGTCATGAATCGAGCAGCAGTTACTACAAGGGAAATAACGTGATGAAATGAAGCACTTTTGTCACACATGCTGTATATAGAGGAAGAGGTTTCTGGGACTTCCTTTGGGATATCCTTTCCAGTCTTTGAGTACCTTATCAGAAATTTAACATCCTTTAAATACAGGTATTTTGCTGAGTGTATTGATGTGTTATGAAATTACTGGATTATTGAGTTAGTAGCAAAATGTGCTCCATTACAAGAGACAAGTGGAGTGTTAATAATAAGAAGAATAAAGGAATATTTTAGACTTCAAAGGAAACAGAAAAATGGAGTGTGAAGATAAATATTTCTCTGGTGATCAAAGTTGAAAAGCAGGCTTTAAATTCCTGATTTTTTTCCCCCCCCTAAGAGCTGGTTAATTCTTAGATGAAAATAAAGAAGCATTTTGATAAAATACTATCTGTCTGGAAGGAAACCAAGTACAGAGGATTTTCTTCCTTCCTTAGGGTAGTGGTCTTCTGAAGTTTTACCTCCGTGATTATGTGTCCATGAAATCTCCTTACCTTTCATTTTACCCCCTTCCACTGTGTGTGTCTGTGTGTGTGAGGGAAGGTTCACTAAACCTTTGACTCAGTTGAATTTAGCATATAATTACTAGCAGGAGAGCTTGCAATTATAGATTTTAATGAGTGGGATGCATTAAATGTCAAACAGCTGCAGAGATCCTTAGAATTCTACCTTTTTTTTCCTTTTTAACTAAACAAATACCCCACCTACCAGGTAGTAGTCAGGCACTTGACAAGTTCCGTAATTGTTATCTGTCTTTGAGCTTTGGTACCTTTGACATTTAAAAATTTTCCCCATGCCGGTGGACAAACAGTTATTCACTGTGTAGTATTATGAGAGGACACATATCAGAATCTGTATAGTTTGCACTGTTCTTTAGAGGGACAAGAAAACTAGAAAGAAAAGTTGATTTTCCCACTGTGATGCAGTAGACAGTTGGACACTGTGGAAGGATGTGGACCTTGCTGACTCCTTGTGAGTAACTGCCAGCCACTGACAGCTATACATCACCATGTTTGCATTGGGGAAGAAACGTAGAAGTCTGCCATTATCATTTAAAGTAAAATGTTGGGTAGTATCAATGATGAATCAGCATGTTTGGCAGTTCACGAGACCTCTGTCCTTCAGAGAATGGTGTTTCATGCGGCCAAGCAACTAACTGGTGGGAGAGAAAGTGAAAGAACTTGGAGTTTCAGAGTATTTAAGGTGTCTGCTGTTGGAGTTGGTGCATTTAGTGGAGAATGGTCTATTGTAGTGAATGGTGATGATTCAATTGAAATTGCCAACTTTAAAGTACTCAAAAATAGAGGGTTCCAAACATATTTATGTAGCTCTGGATGGAACAGGAACAGACGGTTAGTGGGACGTTTTCAGACAGCGAATGAGGAGAAAGAGATGCTTGCAGGAAATTAAGGATTAATTGAAAATAGAATAATTTCAGATTTTAAGAAATTCCTGCTTTTTTTTTTTTAAAAAAATCCATTTATTCCAGTCTGAAGTTGTGTGGACATAACCATTGCATGTAGCATTTTAGGTATATCTGAGTCATGCTAGCCAATTTATTTTCTCAGAGTTTAAATACAGTTTTAACTCAAGACTAAACCCCTGTCTTTATTCTCATCTTGCAGCAGATGGACAAAGCTGCAGAAATATTTTGCTAACAAAGAAGTAAAATGCAGGGAACAATTGTTTGCATAAAGCAAATGTGGAGCTGCTATGCTTTGTTTTGTCAGCTTTTATTAAAAATTCAGCAAATGTCTTCAAATTGTTGTAAACACAAGAAGTTATTAAATAGTAAATTTTCAAAACTCAGTCTCTTAGTTGCTATCTGTCTGTTACTGAATATTTCCATTTAGTCTTGGATCTGATAGAGCTGCCAGCAGGCACTGACGCTCCCTGTTCTGTTTAGATACAGGAAAATCTAATCTAACCTTGTGCACAGTTGCAGAGGGGAGCTAGGCCTTTAATCAGCAGCCACTGGGCATTGACCACTTAACTGCATTTTTTGCTCTTCAAAATCACCCCCTCTGTCCTGTGGCAAAGAAGAATGAGCAGGAAAGGAGCATCCATGCCTCCAGTTAGTGTCATACCTGTGAAAAATACATTCTTAGTACCTTCCACGGAGAAGCTCGATGCTCCTTATTTCTCCCTTCTAGGATATTCTTCATGAAGAGATACACTAACTAGATTAACTGTCACCATTAACTTATTTTTTTGTTTAGGAACTATACTTTGAGATTCATGCCTATACCGATGAACGATGCTTCGCAAGCGCTCAAAACAAACCCTGAGAAAACAGAAGAGGCACTGCAAAAGGTATTGCATATCCCACCAGTGTACAGAAATAAACCCACTAAAAATAAAGTTGTAATTTTAAGTGACGGATACTTGATTGGCTGAGTAAGAATTCAGTGCTAAATTCATGGATTGTTTGGTTTGCATGGATATATACATGGTAAGTGGGTGCTGCAAGAGCTTTTTGTTCCACAGAACAGTGGAGTGAAGGCTGATGGAATGCAATGGTGAAGTGTCAAAATGTCATACCTAAATGAGTGGAAGCTAGACCTTGTATTGCTGTATGCCTAACTATGAAAGGGAACGCCAGAAACTGCATGTTTGCTACATATGTGCTTGTGCATATTTCCATATGTTTAGAATTATTGGTACACATTTTTTATATTGGCATAAAAAGTGCAGTCAGCTCTGTACAAGACAAAGGATGCTCTTTAATTTGAGGGAGGATGAAAACATTTACTGCCTCTGTTTTATATTGTACGTATAAAATTTACACACTGTGTTGCCCTAAATAAGCAATTGCACCAGCATGCTCTTTTGGGTGAAGAGGTGTTGACAGTATCTGTAGCTGTTCCACTTGCATGACTTATAAAACTCCCAGCTGAGTTTTAATATAGTAAATCTTGCGAGCTCCAAATGAGTCTCCTGCTCAATCAGAATCACAGCTCTTTAATGAGTAGTTTTCCTTCAGCTAGAGTAAGGTCATAAAAACCTTATAAATAGTTCTTACAGATAACTGTGATTAAAAAGCAAATATCTATGATCCTTATTAGTAAAGAAATGTTCAGTAAAGCGATTCTCACAGGAAGAAGTGCTGGTAGTTAGTGCCTTTCTCTTTGATGCGTGAAAATGATTTAAATTTTGCTTTCAAAAATCTGAATCATGGAGGGTGGACATATTTCTTACATCTCATTTAATATAATTGGCTAGGTTCAAATCTAGAGTTATAAGGTGCATCTCTGAAAAAAATATTGTGACGCTTCTGGCCACGGGGATTTAAATTCTACATGTTAATTAGGCATTACATACAAAGAGCTTTTTCTTTTACTCACATCAAAGTTGCTAGAACTGTTAGGCCTTGAGTTTAACATGTGTGGTTCAGGCTTTCTTTGCACAACACAATGAAGTTCTCTCTGAAAAAAGGTAACAGTCGCGGGAGTGGTGCTGTGAACGCAGCTAATTCCATGAGTGTAGGAATGACAGCCTGTCTGCATGGACTGAGCTGTCATGTCTGGTGGTCCAGAGACAACTGAACTGACTGTCTGACATCTCAGGAGGGTCCGTAAGCTTCAGCACACAACAGCTTGAGTACAGTGAGAGTGCTTTTGGCACTGGTCCAGCACCAGATGGACATAGCAGCTAACCTCCTGAGCTCTGGTGTCTGTGCAGCACACTTTACTTAGTGTGGGCGAACTGGATAAACCCTACGTTACTGTGGAGCATGGTCAGAGTGTTCCAGTTCTTGCTCTGCTGCCAGTTTAGAGGTGACCATCCCTTTTCATCTCTGCTTCACACCGTGCTCACCACTCCACCCGTCCTTTTCTCCTCTATTCCTTTCAGACCAGATCCATCACCTTTCATGAATCTTAAACGATTTACTAATAGGTTTTTTTGACTTGACTAAATTTGATAGAGCCAGGTTAGGAGGTTAGTCTATGTGCCATTAGACTGGCTGTGATGGTAGGTGTTTACTGCTGGTTACAATTGTGGTAAGCTGTAAGTAGCAATCACTTGTCTTTGAGGAGCATTTCTGTACTGCTTAGCCATAAGTGACTTTTGGACTGAGACTGCACTATCAGTTAGGCACTTTTAGATAGTTTATTTTTTCTCCAGACATATTGCTGTTTAAATCTGTCTTTGCAGTGAGATGAATGCATCTAAAAGAAGTGAATCAACTATCTTGAATCATCATGGTCTCTACAGCTCCTAATTGAGTCCCTTCAAATATTTCTCAAACCAGGATCTAATCCTTTGTCAGCGTAACTTACTGAATTGTTCAAAATAGAAGACTCTTTCAGAAGCACTGGAAAAAGCAGTGTTTAACCATGTTTCACCAGTCTGTGAATGAATGAATATTTATCAATGTGATTATTAAGCATTGAGACACACAGAATAAGTTTTGCAGATGATAAACAAATAATTAGGCAATTTTTCTTGTCAGTCCCCAAATCTGTTCCATCAGCAAATTTGAAAGCAAATGACAATGCAGAGTCAAATCAGTTTCCTAGTCTGGCCTTTTTGTTTTATTTTTCAGATAGAAAACTACTTGCTTCGTAATCATGAGACCAGAAAGTACCTACAGGAGCAAGCGTACCGGCTGCAGCAAGGCATTGTAACCAGTACCACTCAACAGGTGAGAACTTCTTCCTTACTGGACTTGTTAGTGTCTAAAATCTGCCTGGGGCCAGAATGCTCTCTCATTCTGTCCAAGTAGCTGAAAGTAAGATGTACCTCATGGGTAATAACGTTTCCCAAGAAATAATGATTACCAGTTACAATATTTTTGGAAGGAAAGAAAGCATTCATGAGAGGGAGGTCTTGTGTGAAAGACCCAAGCTATTAGTAAGTGAACTACTGTCGAAGCAAGGAACGGTTTAGTTCATTTGTGCTCAGGAGTCTGACTTTTCAGCACTCTCTCATCAGTGTGACAAGCATCATAAGGCTGTGCCAATTCTGGTGTGAGTCAGTTCCAGTCTCTCTGCCTAGCACTGAGCAACCATGTAAACCTTAGACATCACCATAGCAAATAGCCTTAGAGAGTAACTCATCATATGCTGCGGGTATCATGGGAAGTTCTAGTTTGAGAGAGGGAGCAAAGGAAGGGATAAATCTTCTGTGGTCTTTTCAGTCTGGACAGCTGAAAAGGCTTCCTGTATAACACAGCTCAAACTATTGCTTGAAGCTGGGAAGGTTTTGGGGTTTGTCAACCACCACCAGGTTTCCTAAATGTCACGTGTTGTTCTATCTTTTTGTCCTTTGTCTTGAGAGGGCTACAAGAGCTTTCTGTGGTAGCTTACTGTTCTGTCTGTACTAGTGCATTTCTTGCCAGGACCCCTCAGGGCTGTTCTCAAGTCCAGTACACTGGTAAAGAAGCAAAGTGATGTAAGCAGAATAAAACTTGTCATAGTCTTTGTTTCAAATGTCCAATGTTTGTTTGTACCAGTTGTGTTCCCATGCAAATGGCTGACTCCAGCAAACAGGAGAAGAATATCTGGTTTGCTCTTCAACTGAGTCAATGGAATTTCTCTGATTTCTTCATTTTTTTAATGAATCTTAATTCCAAGTGGCCTTCTTCTACCTGTGTTATTAAAATTTAATGGAACAGAGTTTGATTACTGAAACCTGAAATTGTACCTCTCAACAGAGAAAATGGTACATGGAGTGTAACGGCACTAAGAACTGCAAGAGCAGTATCACTTTGTTTTATTTTAGTAATTTATCTGTTCCAGTGCCACCTTTTTTCCCCTCAGTTAATAATCTCCATATAAATTAATTTTATAGCTTGTTGGGTTTAGCTGTGCACATACACATCAGCAGTCACATAGCAATCTCACACACATCAGGTTTCAGTAAATGCAATTTGTTGTTTCGAAAGTAAAGTTACTCATTTCTATATTAAACTGTGTACTGGATTTTAAAAGCAGTTTTAAAAGAGAACTGGAGAAGACTCTCTAGTATGGTGGAATTGCATTATTATTCCCAGAGTGTCTTTTTTTATTATTTTTTTAGTCCAGATGTCTCAATGAGACTTTCCATTGTCTAACAATTAATTAGCTTTTTGTACTTGTACCAAAAAAAAAACCCCAAAGCCCTTTGAAGAGAAGGAGTCATGTGGAGCAGAAAAGGAGCATGCTGTGAAATTATTTCAGTTCTCGTTGTTAATGATATAAGATGTGGAACTGTAGATTTTATATGATGATGACACATGGACTCAGATGTTGCTTCAAAATGTCAAATAGCCGGTTCTAATGAATGATATGTGGGCTGATAAAGACTTTTAACAATAATATCTCCCTGCATCATATATCCTAGTCAAAGCTGACTGTGTGTCAGGCTTTCTTATTGGTATGTCTTGTAAGGATACAGATATACCACCTGCCCTGAATTTGCAGCAGTGTTGAATAAATTGAGTTGCAGATACAAATTAAGTTCAATGTATCCCACTGTGAAAGGTCTGATGGAAACTTCTGCTTTGATATTTTTAATTCCCTTGCAATTAGGAATATTTACATTTTCAAAGAATACTGCAGAAGCCTGTGCAATTGCATTTTGCTTAGACACGAGAAATCTGTTAGTGATTGTTGAAAGGGAAGTGATAGAGTTTGCTTTTACTGTCTGAGCTTCTTAGCAATTCAGGAACCTTTAAACCTGAGTCTTAGATATATCAACAATGTTTTCATCATTAAACTTGTTACAGAAACCAGAACAACACTTGAACAGTATAAGTTGTTGGTTATTTGCCATTGTCCTGGAGGTAACTGTCATAGAAATATTCCAAAGCATTAATTTTTTTCTAATGGTAAAGATTTATTTATTTTTGCAATGTTTAGGCCTGTCTTTATGAGATGTAGCACTTTCCTTCAGTAGTATTGACATAACTCCAAGCTCTGATCATGAACTTCCAGATTGCTGTATTGTCACTATGAATCTCATCACGCTGTATTGATTTTCTACCTGAACTGGATTAAGTTTGTGTTTGACCAACATTCTGATGTTTTATCTTTTGTATTTCTTTTGTTTGAGCAGATGATTGACAGAATATGTGTAAAAGTGCAAGATCATCTCAACTCTTTAAGAAACTGTGGTGTGGATGCTGTACAGGAAGATGTCAAATCTGCAGAACGGCTTATGCGGGATGCCAAGAACTCCAAAACAGTAAGGCTTTCCCAGCATACTGTAATACTGAGGACAGTTCAGTGTGTGCTTGCAGCTTTTCTCTTTTGTGGGAGTTAAAATAACAGTGTGTCACGAAAGAGTATTTTCATCAGATGATCAGCTATTAGGTAGCATTGAAGGCAGTAAGATAATTCTAATTTGTAAAGACTTTGATGTAGCCAGAGAGGTTTTCTCCTATTTGTCCAGGTTTTAGGACTGGTAGTGATGAGCCTACTTTCTGAAGATACCCTTCCTGTCTTACAGCTCTTACCAAATCTGTATCACCTTGGTGGAGCTTCTTGGGCAGGAGCGAATGGTTCCCTCTCCAATCCAATCCAAGAGACACTTGAATCCATGGCTGGAGAAGTCACCAGGGTAGTGGATGAAGAACTTAAGGTCTGTGGAGAGATGTGTTACTATCTGTCACGTGCAGAAATGACTAGATCTGAGATCTTCTGTTGCTAAATGCAAATGTGCCACACTTTTGGTTTTTTTAACTTCTCGATGGATTTCTGTGTAAGATATCCTTTCATTATTAGATTCTTATAGCTTTGGGCTGCCTTATGTGGATTTTTCTCCGGATGGAATAAAGGTGTTTAGTGTTTGCAGTGAGCAGGAGGAGCACATACTGTTTATTGTCGTCTTATTTCATCTTCTGGAAGGGATGAACTTCATCCCTTAATAAAGGCATCTCTCAAGCACCCTAAGAAGCCTCTTGCCCTGGAGAAAAGAGGTCAGTGGTTAAGGCGACCCACCAGAGTGATTGCTGCTTTTCTGTAGGCTCCACTTTTGAACCTGATGCAGAATTTGCACGTTACTGTTTGATTTGGGTGACTTGTATGTATTGAGAGTGCCCCAAGAATCAGTACAGGCAACTTTACAGGAAGTCTTTTCACAAGCTGCTTGTCAAACCTCAGTTCTTGAAATAGATATCATTAATCTGGAAATGTACTTATCTGTGTGTTCAGCCAGCTCCTGCTCATAAAATTGAACCTTCAGTTATCTTAGCTCTTATTCTATAGCAAGCAAGGAACAATCATCCATACAGCATGCGCAAAGGTATCAGTCCAGGAAAAAGACATGGTGGGGAAATTATAACAACAATTGGAATCTGTATGGAAGCTGACGAATTTAAGAATATGGCTCTGAGGCAGCTCAGACCAGCCTGAGTTTGTGACTAAGCTGCTTTGCCTGTGTTCTGTTGTATTTAAACTTTTCAACCTTCACTTTTAGATTCTTTGATCTTCCAGCTGAAAAAAACATGAAAATGCTTCAGTCAGTGGGAATATAATGAAGAACAATAATAATACCACATTACTAATTACGTTTTTGAAATTAGAAAGTTAATGAGGAGGAAAACAGTGCTCAATTTTTAGTATTTTCCTCCTTTCCCCCATTATGTGAAATAAGGTGCAGATTTCTGCAGACATGAAAGTGATTTATCCACAAGATTCTTCCCAGTGGAGCTTCTAGGCTGTTATTGGGATGGGAATAGTCATCTCAGCCCTTAGTTCAGGGCTCATGCACTTAAATAAGTTCATCTTGGAGAGTCTTAGAGAAGTAGGGAGAAAGCCTCTTCAGCATTTGGAATGTTATTTATAGTTCCTGGCATAAGATTGAATTAATGGGTCTTGCATTTATGCTTTTATGCATGTACAACAAAAATCACTTTAGCTAAACCATTCTAACTTTTACATTTACTTTTGATTTGTGTGGCATTCAAGTTTAAGTGGCTTACAAGAAACTATAAAGTCATAATGGTCTTTGTATATTGTAACACTAATTTTTATTAATTTTACACTCAAGGCTGAAAGTTTTCTTTAAGTTCTATGGTGTTGTACTTTGCGTGGAGGAGAAAGTGTTGAACATGGATTAGGATTATTTTTTTCCCATTTGTTTAGGTCAATTCGAAACATTGCAAGCAGTTTATTATTTATAAAGAGAGATAAGGGAGTTCACATAAGGACAGTTCTTTTTGTAATTGTTGGGGGAAAAACATCTTTTGTGCTGTAAGTGGAGTTTGGATTTTTAGCTTCCATAGCAACCAGAGCCTAATTCTAAAAAGAAGTTTGGAAATAGGGTAAAGTCAGAGAACATTCTTCAGGCAAATAAGAGATTTTTTAAATTTATTTTTTGAACTCAAAGAAGGGAAGAAGGGGGAAAGGAAGAAATTGGGGTAAGGAGAAGCAATATCTTGGACTAAGTTTGGTTGACCAAAGGAGAAATTACAGCAAGGCTCTTGCATTTTTCTTCTCCTGCTGGTGTCACTGTGGACACACAGAACCCGGAAATGCTTTGTTCAGTCTGCTTTATTAGGTCAGCAAAGACACAAGGGAAAATATGCAAAACAAGTGGAGCCTAGGCAAAAGGTGATTGTTTTGTAACAGCAGGAGTGTTTGAAACATTCTTCCTAGATTCCATCCTAGTGCAAAGGTTTGTTGGCTCCATCACCTGTTCTGTTTTTTTTGTTTTGATACCATCATCCTCCACTCCTTTTGCTTACTGTATCTTTCTCCTGAACATCAAGATTCTTTAACTGTGGGTGGTACTTTGTTCTCTTCTTTTTACATGCTTAGTGACTGGCACTTGTAGTCTTGTGGCTGAAATGTGTGCCCTTTCACAGTCAATATAGGTACCAGTGAAAGCTATTGGGGTGGAATTAGGGGACAAGGAAAGGTTTCTGTACATATGGTAATAGTCATGTGAAATCCACAGCTGAAATCCACCACTGAAGAAATGATGTTCAGTTGTGCAGTTAAAGATGAGATCCAAACTCTATTTGACTTTTAAATTGTACATTCAGTTTTTTGATTAAAAATTAATTTTGAAATTTTCAGGAAAAGTCTTCAGTTTTCCCTGCTACTTCCCACTGACACCTGCACACAGCATTTCTTTGCATGATCCATTTTGAAAGACTGTGCTTAGATTGCAGTTGGAATTCAACATAGCAAGTCTTTATCACTTCTATGGTTGTGATCCATCGGTAACTCTTGAGAGGCTGAGTTAGACTACACAGTTCCACCAGTGGATAAATGCCATGGGGAAAAAATGGATGCATCAGGAACTCTAGTAGTTTTACCTGCTTCAGTTGTCTCTACCGTTTTAGTTCTTTGTACTCTATGTGGATATGGCTGCAGGGGCTTGAAAGGCCCTTCATTAGTCATACTGCCCCAGAATCTGCTTGGGGATTGTAGGAGGGAGTGTGGGAGGAGTTCTTAAAGTACAGAGAGCTTAGGAACCCAGAAACAAGCTCCATATTAGCTTTTATGGAAGCTGTTCCTTACAGCTGTAAGTCAAGTGTTGTAAAGATCAGACTTCCCTGTACACTGTGGCTGCTTCATGTTGCTTTGTTTTGCCTGTGAATCTAGACTTAAAAATCAATCAATTTTTTTTAGCCTGTAAGAGCTACAGACTGAAAGATGCTGCTTTGAATCACTAAAATTATTATGCAGTAATTGTGTTTTTGTTTCTTGTTCAATATCTACACATGAAAATTGCCAGTTATGGTAGGGCTGTGTAAGGAGAAAAAAACTCTGATGCAATGGAGTTGAACTTGAGGTCACTTGCTTGTGGTGTGAGATTGAGAAGAAAAAGGCAATTGGTAGAGTGTTCATTATTTTTTGTGCAATTTGCAAACAACTGGGTTAGATGTAGGCTTACCTAGTATATACCATTCCAATGAAACTATGATTTTGTGTCTTTATTATTTTATTTGTAAGTACATTTTTCTGTTTGGTTATCAACCTTTAGTCTTACTGGAGACAAGTTGGCCATTTCAGTAAACTGGGCTCTGTCCTGTTCCTTTCCTGTTTCCAGTCTCCTTTGGATTCTAAAAAACAGCTCAAAAACTCTTAAGTGACATGGCATATCATGAAAAATCTGATGTCTTCTCATAGTTGCTGCTTGTCCCACTTGTTTAGAGGATTCAAAGTTGGGGGAAATGGATCTTGCACCTCAACTGAAGCATGAACCAAGGGCGGTGCCTTTATAAATGCCACTTTGGAAGCACCACAGACTGAGGAGACCTCACAGTCACTGGAGTGCAGCAGTGTGGTAGCTTCAGGATGAAGCAGGAAGAGCTGCTGGAGAGAACGTCCTCCTTACTGATCTTTTCTTAAGTAGCACTTCATGCTGGGAATGGACATGGAGAGTTTGTTTTCAAATCCTGTGCTGATGAGCCTTGACCTTTTTCAATCTCTGAAACAAATTATTTGATGGCAAATTAATTTCTGGTTGAATAGGCTTCTGAAGATACCTGAAATAGATTTCCTGGGTTCCTGGGACTGGAGATGAAGTAAAACTGATATAGGAGGGAATCTGAACAAACAACAGTTTCCAGACTAATCAGAAAATACTGCTTTGTGTTTTTAAATGAATCTGGTTTACGGTACACAGGGTACATGTTGCCTTGTAGTTAAAACAGTGTAAATTTAAAATTCAGTTTTCCACATGATTACTTTCTGTGGTGGACCACAGGTATACTAAACTTTTTGGATAAGAAAATGGAAAACAATTAGAGGAAAGATATTTCAGTGATATTAGGGCACTAGTAATGTTTCTATGGCTCGTGGTGATCCCTGTATGTGTACATTAGAGCTTTCCTGCACTTTTCCTGGCACAAGTTTATACATGGATGATTATGTCAGTGTGCCCTCACCTGTGCCTTTAGTGAGGGCTCTTGAGCCTTCTAGTCAGAGATGGGGTTTAGAAAAAAACCCCAGTAGGTGATGAAAGAGGGTTTAAACCAGAATTACTTTTTTGCACAGGCTCAGGTAGAAGACAAATCTAATGCAATTGAAAGGGATTCCTGACATAACTTCATAGCATTGAGGATTTTTTATGAAAGCTTTTTCTAAGAGAAGGTTTAAGAGGGAAGAACTTGACTTTATACCCTCAGCAGGGGGGGAGACTTTATTTTAAGGAAAATAAACTTGAGGGAGTTAGAGGGTTACATGTACATGGTCCTATTTCTGGAGTGTATATGGTTTTCTTCTATCCTCGTTTTGAGGGTTTGATTAGCCATTTAAAAAGAAAGAGACATGGAGCTCCAGGAGCAAGTCCAGCAGAGGGCTGTGAAGATGACCAGGGGACTGGAGCACCTCACTTAAGAGGAAAGGTTCAAGGAGCTGGGCCAAAGAGGCAGCTGAGAGGGGAAGTATCTGAAGGGAGGGTGTCAAGAGGATGGAGCCAGGCTCTTCTCAGTGGTGCAGTGCAATAGGACAAGAGACAATGAGCAGAAACTGATGCATGGGAAGTTCCACCTGAACATGAGGAAGAACTTCTTTACTGTATGGGTCACTGAGCACTAGAACAGATTGCCCAGAGAGGTTGTGGAGTCTCCCTCCCTGGAGATATTCCAGAACTGTCTGGACACAATCCTGAGTAACATGCTCCAGGGAAACCTGTGTGAGCAGGGAGGTTGGGCTAGGTGACCTCCAGCGCTCCTTTCCAACCTTTTGCTCATTCTGTGATTCTGTATGAATAAAAATGGTTGGCTGCACCTAAAGTTCACTGTGGATTTGCATGTATGTAAATGAGATCCATATATTAAATGTTTGCATGCCCACTTCAAATCATACTTGTAGCTACTTCCTGATGTTTGACTGCTATATTCCAGCCCTGTACATCATACCAACTTCTCAGGAGTCTCCTTTCTTCATATACTGATGTTTCTTACAAATTGGCAGGTCTGGAGCATTGATGAAAATTGGTGATTCAGGACACAGTTTAGAGGGAAGGCAGCTGCAGCAGAGCATCCACTGCAGTGATGGGTGCACAAGGGAAGCTAATTTATTGTTCTGACAGCTAAACACACAGACATGTAAATGTTTCATATTTGAAAAGGCAAACAAGTACAGTTGTGGGTCATTTTCAAAACAAGTATCCGGATTCTCAAAGCTATTTTGTAAAATGTCTTATATTGCAGCTGGATTGCAAAATGGATGATAAAGCAGGAAGAAAAATTGTAAAAACTACAAGTCTAAAAGTGTCATCATGCTATTCACCAGAATAATTCTGACACGTTCCAGCTAAAGTAAATCCCAGTACCTAATGTTATTTTTTTGCTTACTGTGCTGCAGACACTCCTTGAGTCTATGGTGGATGCGGCGGAAAACCTTTGCCCGAGTGTAATGAAGAAAGCTCGCATCCGTGAAGACCTGATTGAGGCTAGCATTGAGAAGATTTCCATCCCACGCACTTTTGTGAAAAATGTCCTCTTGGAGCAGTCTGGAATTGATATCCTCAATAAAATTAGGTACTTTAAAAGACTAATCTAACAAAATTGGTTATAGAATTTGGATTTTGGGTTGCATGTGTGTGTCTGTGTAGTAGAAGAATTTTGGCATGCTTTTGTGACTCACACGAGACTATTTTACGGCATTCAAAGAGCAGGAAATTGTCCTACAGGTCTGGTGGACTTAGTTCAGAAGATTCATATATTTGGAATCTCCAGGGATCTTAACTTGGATCATTAATGCATGTGCTCTCTTTTATTTAGTAAAAGGTTTGGTTTATGGTACACAAGTAACATTTTTGTGACTGATACGTTTTTTAAACCTTTTTATGTTCTCAGGTAACACTGAATTAACATAATGGAAGGAAATTGCACTTGCTTAGAGTGGTAGCAGTGCCTTGTCTGTTGCTGCATTTAGTCTTGTCCTGGAGCTGTAGCAATCACTTTAAAACTTTTTGTTTGTGTGGGAGTTGTGCACAGCAGACAGACGTACTTAAAAAATGGAAACTTGGATATTCAAACCACAAACCTGGAGAAAAACTGTTGCCGTAAATAACTCGTAGTTTGTCCTTTAAAAAAAGAGGCTTTTACCTGACATTTTACTGGCTTTTTTTTTATATCAAAAGTATACCAGGGAATATATTTATGCAGTATAATGTAGTTGACCTGTACTTACACATTTGCAATTCCTTTCTGCTTGATGGAAAAGCATGCCGCTCCACATTGTGATGCTAATATCTTTTCAGAAGAAGAAAACAGTAAGACTTGGAAATTAGTTTTGCAGAATGAAGCAAAATAGGCAGGAAAAGGTATTAAAGACTTCAGTTATGCCTTCAGTGTGTTTGAAGTGGTTCGGGGAATAAGTTTTCTTTGCTTCAGCCCCATCAAACAAATCCTGACCCCGAGACAATAATGCTGTCTCTTCCACTTGTAGAAGCTTGAGGTGTTGGTGGGGTGAGGGTGCCAGACTGTCACCCCTCCTGCCTTATGTTTGAAATTACTGTTGGTAGCTGAGGAAGATCCCTTCACTCTTTTCCCACTGTGGGTTGGCCACCATTCTACTTCCCTGTGGATTGCATTGCTTTTCCAAGGAGTTGCTTACCTTTTTCTTCAGGCTTTCTGCAGCAGTAGTGCTAGCCCCAGATAGAAATAACTTTATTCATCCAATGCAGCTCAGTCCACACATACAAAAGTAGAAGAAAAATCTTGTTACTTGTTGGCAAGTGTCAGTTGAAGCAGTTGGCCTTGAAACTGTAGAGGCTGGAGAGATGGAGCTCTGGGCTGCACTCAGGCATACATGCTTGTCAGTTCTAAATCAGCTGCACTCCCCAGCCTGAGCCTTTTGTACTGTTGCCAAAGATGGAAACCCAAGGCAGTAATTCAAGGTACACATTTCCTTCATATGGAGGTACCAATGAAACCTCAGTTCAGTGTGCAGAGTGTGTTCATGTTCCATGTATGTCTGTGTAGGGGGAATGGCTGACAGTTCTTGAGACAGAAAGTGATTACCTAGAGCAAAAAGAGGTAGCAGAATTGTGCTGGCAGACTGGAGAACCAGCATGGTACAGTTATTCTTCAAACAGCAGACAAACACAAAAACGAATTGAGGAAATGAGTGGAAATAGAACGGAAATAGTTGTTCAGTGTAGTAGTAGTGTTAAACAGGCAGCACTGTCCTAATCCCGTTTGTCTGAGATTCGTGTTTCTCTGACTTCAGTGTCAGAGTGTTCCTTACTGAGTTTCACTTCTGACTTTTATTCAACTATTTTACCCAGATGTTTAATTTCACCTCTTGGAAAACTGTTAGAAGCAGGTTAAATATGGTACAGAGGCTCCTGTGTTTATTGTGTGATTCATGAGTTTATTTCTGAAACCTGCAGTCGTGTATCCTGACACCCTCTAATGTTTTACTTCAAATAAAGTGACAGCACCGTGGATAGTCATCACACTGTTTAATGTGTAATGAAGACAAAATTTTCCTGTGTGAATTAAAAATTTCTCTGTCTCATTTTTAATCATCACACAGTGAAGTAAAGCTGACAGTGGCTTCTTTCCTGTCTGACCGAGTTGTAGATGAAATCCTGGATGCACTTTCCCATTGCCATCACAAACTGGTGAGTATTTGCATGGTTAATATCTAATATGCCAGATCTCAATAATGCCATTTGCATTCATAACTTGCTGAGTTTCTCCTTTCACAGTTCTATGTCAAAATTGGTCTTATTTTCATTGTTGTCGTGGCATCATTTGAAATAAGATTGTGAGACTCTTGTCTCTTTAAGAAAGATGCAACCTTGTAATAGACAGCATTCTATTTTTGTTCTATTATCTTTTGAACTGTTGTCAGATCCAAAACTAAAAATGCCATCAGGATACAGCATTGAGTCATTAGTTAAGAACAGTGCCAGTACTTCTTATGGTGAGATGAAATGATAAGGGTTAGTTTCTCATGAAATGAGAGGTGAAATTTCATTCTTTAGAATTCTTGAGGTACTGTTGAGACTTTGTTCAAGTTCTGAGAAAAAGGAGTAGGTATGTAGGAAAGGAAATGCTGTTTGTTACTTGAGGGTACTGAGCTGTTGGGAGGTACAGATATTTGTTATAAAGGTACTTGCCTCATCAAGAATAGAAGAAATAAACAGCTGTGTATCCAGAGAAAACCAATTTTGCTTCTAATGCAATGGGTCTCTGTAAGGAGAATCCAGTACTGTTTTTTCAAAGAAGCCAGCAGGTGATCATTCTCCTGGTTAAAGTTTCTCTTCATTTCTAATTGAAATTTCTCTGGCTTCAGCTTGTAGTAATGAATTTTTTCAGATGCTTTTCTCACAAGATAAGGGAACCATATATATTTATCTTGATTTTCTCCCTATGAAAGTTCGGAGACACGGCAAACAAATCACTCTTTCTGCCCACTCTCCTGTTTCTTTTCTTCTATTTAAATAAAAATCTTGGTTATTTGAGGGTGCATCTTTTTAATACAGAGCAGTATTGTGTAAAGGTAGAACCTGTGGTTTCAGAAGCTATGCAGCAGCATCAGCCTGCTGTGGGAGTGACCACACAAATGAGCTCCAGTTTGTGCTGGAGGAGGCTCAGCTGGCATGAGCAGTGGGCTGTCTCTGTCTGGTGGTATTGCACAACTTGGATATACCCTGATTCTTTCACACTATGTCATTTTCTCCGACCTTTGAGTCATTTCAGTAACAATCCTCTGCACTTACTCCAGCTGTTTTAAATGCCTCTTTTAAGATTATGGTCTCCAGAACCAGTCAGATTATTCCAATGTTTTAATCAGATTTGTACACAAGAGTGAAATTCTTTTCCTCCTGATATTCCATACTCTTTGTATTTGCAAAGCCAAGAAGATAAAAATTCCTTCCTTTTGTCAGAATTTCAGTGGTAGCTCATTTTCAGGACTGGGTTTGCTAGACCATTAGTGGCTTCTTGATGCTTGACACTTGTTTCTTTTCAGGATTGTATTCATAGCTAATTGTCAGTGCTCTTGGTTCCTAAGGAATAATTGTCTGTACATTTTTATCTGAGTTGATTTCCTTTGTGATCCATTTTGGCCTGCATTAGTAATGTGTCCTTTTCACCATGTAACTCTCCCATGTTTCTGTTAGCTGCAGGTTATTTCAGATAGTATAGCCCTGATGAAAACATTGAAGAGTACAGATCTCAAACATGCTGGTAGAGGAACTCCTGTATAATTTGACAGTGTTAATCTTCAACTGACAGCTGCAATCTGAGAGCTGGGAGCTAGTTCTTAACACAGCAAAGATTAAATGCACTGATACAGTTCTGAGCCAGCTCCTTAAATTGGAGTCTCTCATACTATTTATTCAGCCACCTACAAATGTCTGTGTATGTTGTACTGATACAGGAGCACTTGAAGCAACTTTGAAAAATAAATCTTGTTTAACACAACCTGAGTTTGCCTAATGTGATGATGATTAGCATTAATTGTTATTCTACCTATTTTAGTGTGCTTGCGGATAAATTTCTAACAGCTCTCCAGTTGTTTTTCCTGGGCAGACACTAGGTTGACTGAGCTATAATTGACTCAGGTCATCTATTAACCCTTTACCCTTTTTGATAGCTAATAAAATTGCAATCTGCTGGTTGTCTGGAGTTGTGCTGATGTTAAGCAGTGGCCTATAGCTCTCCCTAGCTGCCTCTTTGAAGGCTTCTGTGACTAACTGATTTGGGCCAGCTGATCTTCAAATACTTGCTTTTAACAGATATTATTTAATATTCTCTTTAGTTATCAAAAGAACTGGAAAATATTTCATCATTTTCCCAACAACATGAACCCACTCCATTCCAAGTAAAATCCAGGGTAGTTTATATAACATTCTCTGTTGTCTTGTTAACAGTTTTTGCTATGCAGGTCTAAAAATTAATTTTATTGTTGTTAGGGTTTTTCCCTGTCTGTTTCTTCAGTGAAACAGAACTGAGATATTTAACAAGCTTGTCCTGTTTTTTGAATAGCAAGTGATGTGATAACATTTTGGTCCTTGAATAATTATGAAAATTATGTTAGCTAAAATTTCACATGTCTTTGTGATTATTAATTTTTTTAAAAAAGGTCCAGCAAAAAGCTTCCCTTCCACACCTTTATGCCTTTATAAAACAAATCCAGTGTGACCACACTCAACTGAGCTTTGCTTTTGTACTTGGTCTTCTAGGATCTGTGATCACTGCAGTTCTGTAAACTTTCTGGTTGGGTTCTGTTTCCCTTTTGTTAAGTTTGACTGATGTGTTCCTGTCTTTATCTTGGTCTCCAGGCTGACCATTTGACCAGACGTGGCAAGCCACTTC